>NC_142426.1:1467500-1475000 GCF_059516105.1 Syngnathus floridae | reverse complement strand
TTCTTTGCCAGTGACGTGGTGTTTGCGGACCAGGAGAGGTCCTCACTGATGTGCACCCCCAGGAACTTGGTGCAGCTCACCCTCTCCACCACAGCACCGTCGATGATCAGCGGCAGGTGTGTTGTGTGACCCTTCCGGAAGTCAACAATGATTTCCTTGGTCTTATTGACGTTCAGCAGGAGGTTGTTGTCCCTGCACCACGTGGTCAGAAGGTCAACTTCCGACCTGTACCGAGTCTCGTCGCCCTTCGTGATGAGACCCACCAGAGTCGTGTCGTCAGCAAACTTCACTATGCGGTTGTCGCTGTAGGTCGCAGAGCAGTCATGCGTCAGCAGGGTGAAGAGCAATGGACTGAGCACGCAGCCCTGGGGGGCCCCTGTGCTCAGCGTGATGCTGGCGGAGATTTTGTCGCCAACACGCACCACCTGAGGCCTCTGACAGAGGAAGTCCAGTAGCCAGTTGCAGAGGGAGGTACTGAGGCCCAGTATTTAAAACATACAAAGACAAAAAATCAAACAAATAACGGTTCCAAGTCCAATCCAGTTGATTTTCTGTTGAGGATACTTATTCTTGCTTTTCCAGTTCCTCAATACTCCTCACCATCAGTATCTTGGCCTCTTCTGGTGATCCATTAAGCTTGATGTGTATCTTGCAATTTCTGGTCCATGTACTCTGTATTTTCTTCATTCATTCTTGCAATGTCCGCGTTGGTCTTTGTCAAATGTTCATTTATGTAGATGTCTGTGACTTTGAGCAACTTACCCTGTCTTAGTCCGTCGTCACTCGCGCGAACTGGAAGCCGTGGCTGACGGGGGCTGTCCTCAGACTGTTGAGGGCCAGGGACAAGGCTTTCAGAGCGGGGGATGAGGCTGGCTTGAGGACAGCGAGGGCCGACCTGTCCCGAGGCATCAAAGAAGCGAAGAAAGCGTTCTCGTGCAAGGTCTCCACCCACTTCAAGGACAGCAAGGACGCACGTAGCCTTTGGCGGGGCATTCAGACCATCACGGACTACAAGCCCGCGCCGAGGAGTTGTGAGGGCGACGTCCGTCTGCTGAACGATCTGAACCGCTTCTTTGCTCGCTTCGACGCCCAGAACAGCACTTGCCCGCTGAAGACCACTCCCCCCCCCACACGAGCAGCCCCTGCGCCTCTCTGCCGACGGTGTGAGGAGGGCGCTTGCCGCTATTGACACCCGTAAGGCGGCGGGCCCTGACAACATCCCGGGTCGAGCGCTGAAGGACTGCGCTGGGGAGCTGTCGGGTGTCTTCACGGACATCTTTAACGTTTCCCTGCAGCAGGCCATCGTCCCCTCGTGTTTCAAGGCTGCCACCATCGTTCTTGTGCCGAAGAAACCTGCACCGTCCTGCTTCAATGACTACCGGCCTGTGGCACTGACGCCCATCATCATGAAGTGCTTTGAGCGGCTTGTCATGGAGCACATCAAGTCCGTTCTCCCCCCCACCATTGACCCTTTCCAGTTCGCGTACCGTGCCAAGCGGTCCTCTGAGGATGCCATCTGCTCTGCCCTCCACTCGGCCTTCACCCACCTGGAGAGAAAGGACTCATATGTGAGGTTGCTGTTTGTGGACTTCAGCTCTGCCTTCAACACCATTGTGCCGCAGCGACTCATCTGCAAACTCGACGAGCTGGGCCTCAGTACCTCCCTCTGCAACTGGCTACTGGACTTCCTCTGTCAGAGGCCTCAGGTGGTGCGTGTTGGCGACAAAATCTCCGCCAGCATCACGCTGAGCACAGGGGCCCCCCAGGGCTGCGTGCTCAGTCCATTGCTCTTCACCCTGCTGACGCATGACTGCTCTGCGACCTACAGCGACAACCGCATAGTGAAGTTTGCTGACGACACGACTCTGGTGGGTCTCATCACGAAAGGCGACGAGACTCGGTACAGGTCGGAAGTTGACCTTCTGACCACGTGGTGCAGGGACAACAACCTCCTGCTGAACGTCAATAAGACCAAGGAAATCATTGTTGACTTCCGGAAGGGTCACACAACACACCTGCCGCTGATCATCGACGGTGCTGTGGTGGAGAGGGTGAGCTGCACCAAGTTCCTGGGGGTGCACATCAGTGAGGACCTCTCCTGGTCCGCAAACACCTTGTCACTGGCAAAGAAAGCTCAGCGCCGCCTGTACTTCCTGCGGAAGCTCAGGCGTGCATGTGCTCCTCAGGCAGTCCTGTCTACATTCTACCGTGGCACCATTGAGAGCGTCCTCACCAGTTGCATCGCTGTCTGGGGTGGTAACTGCACTGAACAGAACTTGAAGGCCCTGCAGCGCATAGTGAATACGGCTAGTAAGATTATTGGTGCTTTGCTCCCCTCCCTGAAGGACATTTACACCTCCCATCTCGCCCGCAAGGCAACCTCGATTGCCAGAGATGTGAGTCACCCGGCTCACTCTTTGTTTGACCTTCTGCCCTCTGGGAAGAGGTACAGGAGCCTGCGCTCCCGCACCACCAGACTCGCCAACAGCTTCTTTCTCCAGGCTGTTAGGGCCCTGAACTCGCTACCCCCTTCTGCGTAGCGTGCGGCACTGTTGCGCTATTTTCGGGAATGTCTGCTGTACGCGCACTTGCTCCTTTTTTTTCTGCTCCTCTTATTTATTTATTTATTGTTGTTATCTATTCATTATTTATTCAGCACGCTTTTGTTGTACCTGTTTACTTGTTTGTCTGTTGTGAGCCATGTCTTGTCACCGTGGGATGGGGGGAACGAAATTTCGGTTTCTTTGTGTGTCTTTGGCATGTGGAGAAATTGACAGTAAAGCTGACTTTGACTTTGACTTTGACTTAGTTAGAAGTGCCATTTTGTGCTTCCCGTTGACACATTTCAGAATGACTGACTGCTGGCCTGTCGTTCCGGTTTTGTTTGGGCAGTGGATGACAGGCTTCAACCAACTTTTCTTGGGTTGTCCCACAAAAAAAAAAAAAACACCAAATGTGAGGCAGGGCGAAAATCACACCCTCACCTCTGAAGAGTGTGAGGGCGAAGATGCCGCATGTCAAAGCGTGCACCAAATTTTGAGGCGGCACCAAAAAAATCTGGGTGAATTTAATCACGGTTTTGCCACGGGCTCCCTTGTAAATGTCATTTTTCTTATTCATGTTTGCATTTGAAGCTCTCAAACATTGAACAGATTACAAAGTTAGCTTTTATTTTGGAAGAATAACTCATTCCAATATGAGTCACTGCCAGCAGAAGATGGGCTCTCGCCCATTTGTTTGTTTCCATCATCTTCATCACCCCGCAGCCAAGGAGAAGAGGGGAGAGTCTCCCCTCGTGGTTGTCACGGCACATCTTCTTTTCATTCCACGTTTCCATGGCGACGGCGCTTCGCCGCCTTTCAATTGCCTCCACCTTTTGTTTCTTTGCACGCTTGCGTTTACCATCCTCTCCTCTAGCAGGCACCTTCTCTCCCTCCCGATAGAGCTGCACCAATGATTGTGGCGCCCGCCGGAGACATTGTGTCGCCTAGGCTGTCAGGTGTCAGAATGGAGCTTTAATTGAGTGTGGATTTGGAGCAAATTAGGTCTTAGATTTGGCCAGACGAGTGGGAGCGAGGTGCTAAAGTGTGGCTCTGCGGGCACATCCTGTTTGAAAAGGCCACGTGTCACAAAACTGGAGGGAGGTAGGGAGGGAGGAAGTAGTGGGCCTATTTCTGCATTAATGACATGGCCTCACCGGCTCTCTGTGCCTTTCACCGCTAATGGCCATCTTTTCCGTAAAAGAAGTTGGCTCCCTAATGAATGTTGAAGCATACGCATGCAAAATGAAGTTGGCCACCTTTGAGCTAAAAAAGGCGAGTTGTGATAGACTGCGAGCCTCAGATATATGATCGTATTATTATTTAGCATTTCATTTCCTTTCATGAAACTCTTCCTTCGTTCTCTTCTACATTTGATTCTATTACAGTATGTCAATTGACATGGATATGAATGGGAGTCTGGTCAAGATCTGACTGCACAAATTGGTTCTTCATTGCTTCTTGTCACTTTGAATGTCTTCGATGCTGCTCCTTCTTCACTCCACTCTTTTTCTTTCTTTTCATGGATGCGCGAGGGCGGGCGCAGCACTCCACAGTGCTCCGGCTCAACCCTTTAAACAATAATGCAAACAGATGATGTTAGTGTCTGCGAAGGGCGAGGGGAGGGGAGCGGGGCGGGGTGGGGTGATTGGTAGGAGAGCTTTGGGTGCATGCGTTTGACGCACACGCACTGACGTCATTGGAGCAGCACAGTCAGGCGCCCGATGCATTTGGGATGAAGAAACAATTTCCCGTCAAGGGAGCATCATTAAAGCCTACGCTGAAATACATTCTATTTATAACAGCGAGTGAATGCACCTTAGTGTCGATTTGCATTTGAAGTGACATACTACATTCAAATCAAGTTTTGTGTGTACATCCACATCTTGCGCAGTAGGACATTGCCTGCCTTAAAAAGATGGGATTATTGTGGTATAGAAGTTATCTTTATCAATATTATGTACAGTGGCTATAAAAAGTCGACACACCCCTGTGCCAATGCCAATTTTTTGGTGGTGTGTGGGATCTAAGCCATGGTTTGGTTTGGAGAGAATGCGCACAAATGAATGATCATCGAAGCGGGTCGTTGGGAATTAACCCATCACAATTCAACTATGAAAGGCCCCAGGGCTGTATCCTGTGATCCTAGTTAAGATGAAACGTATTTCATTCACGCCCACAGCCTTCATTTCACCTGCTCCATGACCTCCTTCCAACCATTCCTCTGCTTCCTCCCTTTCAGCGCTGGCTTCGCCCGCCGTTCCCCGTTGGCCATGTGATGATGTTGCTGTCCTCCACCTCCCTCCCTGCCATCAATGCTATAAATAGCCAGCATCATCGGTGAGTCATCGCCCAGACATATGGGTCCCCCCCCCCTCCATGGTTCTCTCTAGCTCTCTCTCTCTCTCTCTCTCTCTCCATCCTTACTGCTCCCCCTTTGTATGTCGGCGTGAGCGTTTTAACAGACCTCCCTGACGCCGTTTTGCACCTCAACATTGTGTCTGGCATGTTGCTGCCGCAGGGCACAGCCAAAGGTCACTTTGAAACAAAACTAAAGACGGAACAAGAGCGGCGGATTTTTTTTCTGCCATGCACCTGTATGTTGTGTTACATGTGTTATTTTTCACCAGTGAAATGAATTGAAGTACCGCTATTGTTATTGGCAGCCGTTTTAGTTTTGATGTTAGTCTTTTGGACACACATACTTATTAGTCTGCGTCACATTTGAGTCAGCTACTACGTATACCAAATCTGATGTTTATTCACAATAATTGGATGAATTCCTTACACATAAAATGAACCCCATTTATGACAATCTGTTTGGCCAAATGCTAACAAAAAATGCTGGTGTTGTGGTGGTGTTACACCCCTTTAAGCAGTGGCTATTTGAAGACAAATAATGCAGCTAGATAATCTAACAATACTCACAAGCACATATTCTTTATCCTCTGCGAAGAATAACCATGACTGCTACTTACTGAGCAACCGTAACCATCTCCTTCATGTTTGTCTATACAACTTGAATAATACCTCTATTTACCTTATTTTCCGGACTATAAGTCGCTCCGGAGTATAAGTCGCACCAGCCATAAAATGCCCCAAAAAGTGAAAAAAAACATATATAAGTCGCTCCGGAGTATAAGTCGCATTTTGGGGGCAATTTATTCGACAAAATCCCACACCAAAAACAGTCATGAACGAGCAACAACAGGCTAAACGATAGGTATGCTAACGTGACAAACACAAACAAAGAGCTGAGAACGGGCCTGACGTAACATATAGAGTGATTAAGGACAACTATTACATGAATAACATGTTTATAAAACCATCGGTGTCACTCCAATTCATTAAATCCATCGATCGTTCTTTGTCAACAATGGGTGCGCACGGCTGAGGGCGCTTGCACTTCAAAATATTCCACAGGCTCATATAACGATAGATAAACTATATTTCAAATAACTATAATACAAGCCAATAATATTATCAAACCATCCATGCACTTTAATTCCTCGTCCTTTGTCAACATCGCCGCGCGTGCGTCCTGACGTCAGCCTCGTCTTTATTCCACAGATCTACTATATAACTATATTGTAGCGTTAACAAAGTACAAGGATAGACGTGGGTTTGGTAAACGGCTCTTTATTAAACAAAACAAACTTCCAAGCGTGTGGCGGCGTGGACTTCCAGACAGACCGGGTGTGCGTAATGGCCATGTCCGAGCCCCACGCACCGTTCGCGGACAGCCACTCGGCCGAGCGCCGGCCCCCGACTCAGTAGAGTAGGACCGGGCGTGCGCAAAAGCCATAATAGTTTTTCAAACCTTCTATGTCACTCCAAATCCTTAACTCCTTCAAACTCTTTGTCCTCCGTGTCACTTAGAAATGATCACCGCTAATGATGCCGGTTAGTCCTTATGTGGGTACGTTTGTATGTAAATAACCGCCGCGCCGCGCTACTGACGTCACTTGAAATAGTAATCCATTGGTACATCACGGTTCTCCAAACTTTCTTTCTGCTGCTCGATTACTGTTTTCAGCTGCATATTTTACAACTCGAAGTTTGTAACCTGCAAAATATGGGTTTCTTTTTGGTGCCATTTTTCTTAAGCCCACCCAGTTGATGAGTCACGGCCAACGGTGAAATTTAGAGCGCCCTCATCCAGTTTCGTCTGAAAATATAATTTTTTTGGGTTGTTTTATCAAAGTCAAAGTCTGCTTTATCGTCAATTTTTTTTTTTTTTTTTTTTTTTTTTTTTTTTTTTTTTAATATACTAAGACACACAAAGAGATTGAAATTACGTTTCCACTTTCCCTCGGTGAGATAGTACACATATGCATACAAGCAACACAAAAAAAAAACAAGAAGGCACAAACAATGAATAAATAAGAGTGTTGAATAAATGATAAATAAACAAATATTAATAAATAATAATAATAAATATAAGAGGAGCAAAAATGGAGCAAGGGTACATACAGCAGACAGTGGACTTGGATATGGTGCTTTAAAGTGTTAATTGCTTTATTTGATGTTTTCTCTATTTTTTTATGTTTTGAATATGTTCAAGATAAAGATATAAAAGCATGTGAAGTGATCAACTATACTAAAAATAACATGGGAAGTGGTCAACTATACTTGTAAGTGATGTCTTAATGATCAAGTAAAAATTTGCGAAAAAAAACATATATGTCGCTCCTGAGTATAAGTCGCCCCCCCCACCCAAACTATGAAAAAAAACGCGATTTATAGTCCGGAAATTACGGTACTATTTCCTTCCTTCCTGCTTGTGTGTTCATTATGCTGATCGTATGAAAATATATGAGGACCCACATCGGTAGGACAAGGACATTTTCTTTCTGCCTTGTACTTTAGCCCTGGTTAGTCACCTCTGCTCCCTGCTTTATTGGCACTTGTTACGCCCTAATCCTAGTTGATCCCCTCGCTGTGGGCGGTGCACCTCAAC
>NC_142426.1:1415000-1462500 GCF_059516105.1 Syngnathus floridae | reverse complement strand
TGAGCAAAATTATGTATAATGAAGGTTTCCTAATACAGTGGGGGAAATAAGTATTTGACCCCTTGCTGATTTTGCAGGTTTGCCCACTTACAAAGAATGCAACGATGTACTATTTGAATCATATGTACATTCTAACAGTGAGAAACAGAATCCCAAAGAAATTCACATCATATGAATTTATAAAAATTGATAACCGTCTGATGAGGAAAAACAAGTATTTGAACCCCTGGACAAACAGCATGTTAATATTTTGTAGAAAAGCCATTATTGGCCAGCACAGACGTCAAACGGTTTTTATAGTTGGTGACAAGCTTTGTGCACATTTCGGCAGGGATGTTGGCCCACTCCTCCCTGCAGACAGCCTCCAAATCATCCAGGTTCTGAGGTTGTCACCTGGCAACTCGAATTTTAAGCTCCCTCCAAAGATTTTCAATTGGATTCAGGTCTGGAGACTGGATTGTTGATCTGCACAAGGCTGGGATGGGCTACAAGAGAATCGGAAAGCAACTTGGAGAGAAAAGATCAACTGTCGGTGCAGTTATCAGGAAATGGAAGAAGCACCACACCACCGCCAACCTCCCTCGGTCTGGGCCTCCACACAAGATCTCACCTCGTGGGGTCTCCCTGATCATGCGAATGGTGAGGAATCATCCCAAAACCACAAGGGGGGAACTGATGAATCAACTGAAGGCAGCTGGGACCACAGTTACAAAAGAAACGGTTGGTAACACACTACGCCGTCATGGATTGAAATCCTGCCGCGCGCGCAAGGTCCCCCTGCTCAAGAAGAAAGATGTACAGGCCCGCATGAAGTTCGCCATTCAGCACCTGGACGACTCAGAAGAGGCCTGGGATAAGGTGATGTGGTCAGATGAGACCAAAATAGAACTTTTTGGCCTCAACTCAACTCGTGTTTGGAGGGCAAAGAACACCGAGTACAACCCAAAGAACACCATCCCCACCGTCAAGCATGGTGGTGGCAACATCATGCTTTGGGGGTGCTTTTCAGCCAAGGGGACGGGACAACTCCATCGTATTGAGGGGAGGATGGACGGGGCCATGTATCGTAGAATTCTGGACCAACATCTCCTTCCCTCAGTGAGAGAGCTGAAGATGGGTCGAGGATAGGTGTTTCAGCACGACAACGATCCTAAGCACACCGCCAAAGCAACAAAAGAGTGGCTGAAGGTTCTGGAGTGGCCTAGCCAGTCTCCAGACCTGAATCCAATTGAAAATCTTTGGAGGGAGCTTAAAATTCGAGTTGCCAGGCGACAACCTCAGAACCTGAATGATTTGGAGGCTGTCTGCAGGGAGGAGTGGTCCAACATGCCTGCCGAAATGTGCACAAAGCTTGTCACCAACTATAAAAACCGTTTGACATCTGTGCTGGCCAATAATGGCTTTTCTACAAAATATTAACATGCTGTTTGTTCAGGGGTTCAAATACTTGTTTTTCCTCATCAGACGGTTATCAATTTTTATAAATTCATATAATGTGAATTTCTGAAATTTTCTTTGGGATTCTGTCTCTCACTGTTAGAATGTACATATGATTAAAATAGTAGATCGTTGCATTCTTTGTAAGTGGGCAAACCTGCAAAATCAGCAAGGGGTCAAATACTTATTTCCCCCACTGTAAATCTGATATGCTCATAAATGCTGTGAAAAAATGTCATTGCTCTAGGAAGTAGCAGTCAGGAAATATTAAAAAAATAATGACATTTTCAAAGGGGGGCTAATAATTTTGTCCTTAACTGTATGTATATGTGTGTGTGTGTGTATATATAAAAAGAGAACCCCTCAAGTGAACACAAACATTTGACTGATCGCTCATGGCTTTTCAACACTTACTCCTCAAACACAAACATTTGCACATACCTTTTACTAACTAGAAACTTCCTACCCCCCCCCCCCCCCCCCCCGCATTGCCAGATATTTTACATTTGGAAGGGAAAAAATGCACCGATGAAGTGAAATTTGGCAAAATTCCACTTGATTGGACACACACACTTTGTTAATCTATCCACGCCGGCAATACAAAGAATGAAATGCACTTGGACCCGATGGCTGAATGAATCCACATATGTATCAAGTTTACACGAGCGTTATGACTTTGAAATGCTATAACCGCTTGCTTTGCTGACACGCTTTTGCGTTTTTCAAAACCCAATCAATACTTGACTATTGTTTGCCTCACTTTCTTTTTGTCTGGTGATGTGCAGTGAAATGTTCCCAATCTCAAATACTATGTGCCTTCCAAAGCCAGACTCTTAGTGTTCTCACTCCGTGTTGTTGATTCTAAATACCTCATGAACCGTTGACAGTCAGGACAACCGGATTGATTTTGCTTGTTTAAACGCTCGCTCACAAGCGATTGATTCGGCCACATATCCCCCTCCCTGGAGTATAATTTGGCCACCGGTGGTCTCGGGGGAGCGGCCCGCCGGCCGGCAGTGGTGAAACAACGTCATGGCGTACGTCCAAACCTAGTATTTGTTTCTCTTGGCCTTGGTTGCTGCGGCAACTCCGAGGGCTAAACGCATCATTGAGAACTGGGCGGGAGTGCGAGTCACTGGTTAGAGAGAAGATGGATTTTTCCCTGCGTGTTGATCAATAGCAAGGGTGGGTGGGTGGGTCGGTCTTGGCTCCCCGCACTTTCAGGGGCCTCGGAGCTGCTCGTGTTCCTGCGTGTACGTGTGCATGCGCGCGCGCTGTGTTATTTCCCTCCGTACATCCTCTCGATGTCTTCTTGGTAGTGCGTTTTGAGCTCTTTGCGTTTGAGTTTGAAGGCGTCTGTGACCAGGCCCGTCTCTGGTGTCCAGGCTTCGGCGCTCAGCCGCACCTTTTTGGGGATCTCAAAGCGCTCCAGTTTGGCTGTGCGAGGGACAGCAAAAAAGAATCAGTGAACATGATGCTTGGCTATTTTTGCCTTCAGACCAATGATTCATTCCAGTTTTGATTTAGCTCTTATTACTGGTCATGAAAGAGGATGAGAAAAGCACTTACACGAGATAGCGGCCTCAGTGAGGATGCGGAGCACTTCCTTCTCCATCTGTAGATTGTTGCAGATCTCTTCCCACGTGCCCCACACCTGCAAGCGCTCAGCCAGTGCCATCAGCAGTTTATGGTTGGGCACCACAAAACTGATAACGTATGACTGGTCACTGCAAACCGACACAAAGAAGATTCCCCAAAAACAAATAATGGTAATAAATCCACCTCTTTTGTCAAACAACTTTTACCTGTTGGCATAGGCACAAATGTTGTCTATTAGCGGACAGTTCTTCAGAACAGCCTCCACTTTTCCCAAAGAGACGTACTCGCCAGCTTGTAGTTTCACCAAGTCTTTTTTGCGGTCTGTGGAGAGATAACACGTCACTATCCTAAAAGCTCTTTCTTCTATATTCTTCATTGCGTTCTTAAATCGCAGCTATATCCCTCGTCGGAATTGCCTGGTTAGGGTTAGTGGGCTTTTTCCACTTCGCTTCACGCTAACAAACAATAGAAAGCCCTATCACCGGGCTAAAGAATAGCATGGACGTGGTAGCAGCGGTTGAAGCAGTTCTTCTAATGTTTACGTCTGCATGCCTGTATTCCACTGCCCCCAGACGGCCAAATTGTGTACAGCAGAAGGAGCTGCAATGAATCATGATGCGCAATGGCTTTCATTCTGTTTAATGATGTCAAGTTGTTCTGAGATTAGCCAAAGGCATTCAAAAGTCTCACCAATGATCTTGAGGCATCCGTCATGGTCAAACTCCCCGATGTCTCCGGTGCAGAACCATCTCTGGCCTTTCCCGTCCACAAAAAAGTCCTCACGGTTCTTGGCTTGGTTTTTGTAGTAGCCCATTGTCACGTTGGGCCCACCAATCAAGATTTCCCCCCGTGGGTTGGGCTTATCCGTGCTGTAGTAGCCTCCTGGGGAGTTGCATCATTTTTAGAAGCGGACAACCCGCCATACTTTGATCCCAAAGCTGCCTTGCTTTGCTGGACTTACCCTCTTCCCAGTCCTTGAGCATCATTTCGGAGCAAACTAGAGGTGCGCCCACCCGTCCGGTGCTGTAGTCCCAAACTGCAACCCCCCCCCCCCAAAAAAAAGAATCTCGTGTACCAGGGTCGTTTTTCATTTGATAATGTTAATTAACAGTGTTTGCATAGTTACCCTCACTGATGGTGCCCGCTCCACAGGTCTCCGTGAGGCCGTAGCCTTGCCCCACAGGGCAGCACAGACAGATGTTCATGAAGTGCTGCGTGGCGGCCGACAGCGGGGCTCCGCCCGAGAGCAGTACGCGCGTGTTGCCGCCCAGCAGTGCCCGCACCCGCTTGAACACCAAACTGAAAGATAATAAATGTTGTTGACCACAGGGTTGGTTCAAAAGTTATCGTGACCAAAGTCTGATCACCTACCTGTCACAAAGAGGCGTGCTGTAGCCTTTGGAGATCTGCTCCATCTTGTAGTTGTACGCCAGCACAAATAGCGTCTTTTGAAATCTGCTCATTCCCTCCACTTTTGTCATCACATTCTTATAAATGCGGTCCATGATTTCCTGCCCGCGAGACAGAACTTAGTTAGTACTACGTTACTACTTTGGGCACATCCAAAACGCTACGTTCCGAAATGCTACGTTCCGAAACGCTCACCGGTACAGCGGCCATGAGTGTAGGTCTCAACATGCTGGTGTCGCCTTTGCTGCCCTTTTTGATTTTGGTGGACTGCAACAATCAAACAACGCACGGTGTCAACCGTCTTGACACTTCATACGACGTTTACAGGCGGCGAGCAAACCACGTTTGGGACACCGACCTGGTCGGCGAGAGTCTGCGGGGAGGAATAGCCGATGCGACAGCCGTGAGAGACGCATACCAGCTCGGCGCTGAGCTCTAAAACGTGGGCCAACGGCAGGTAGCCGATGTAGGTGTCCGTTTCGCTGCCGACGCACAAACGACACCTTTCTTATCTTGCGCGTATTTCTGCAAGGGGTGCTTTTCGTTTGAAAGACCAAAGCGTCAGCATCTTATTTGGCCATACACTATGGTGGTGTATTGTTAACGGCCACATGCCATTATCAGTCATTATCCCGAGCCATTTAGCTGTGCGCATTCGACGCCACTAAATACACAGTCTCCATTTTCCATACTTGAGGTTGGGGATTCGTTCTGCCATCCCGGTGATGCCGGCGATGATGTTGCCATGGGAGATGACCACACCCTTGGGGATGCCCGTAGAGCCGCTAGTGTACATGATGACGGCGGTGTCTGACGACTGCGGCTGTCTGCAGTCGGTGGCCACTGTGCGCACGAGACGGCAGACGCCAAAGAGCTGACGGATGCCATTTTGTCCACGTTGTCGCATTCGAATGAGAAACGGCTGTTGCGTGGTTGCTCACAGTTTTCGATCCTGGATCCCATCTCTTTAACACTGTCCATGCTGCGGACCGTGACGCTTCTCGGGATGTCCCGCCAGCCGGACGTTTTGTCGTCCACTACGATGACGTACTGCAGCCGCGGAATGTCGCACAATATCGCCTGGCAGGGAAAAATCCATCAATCTTAAAGTTAAGTTAAAGTCCCAATGATTGTCACACACACAACTGGGTGCGGTGAAATTTGCCCGGGAATCATTTGGTGATCTAACCCCCCAATTCCAACCCTTAATGCTGAGTGCCAAGCAGGGAGGCAATGGGTCCCATTTTTATAGTCTTTGGTAGGACCTGGCCAGGGTTTGAACCCACAACCTTCCAGTCTCAGGGCGTACGCTCTACCACTAGGCCACTGAGCTGGTGTAAGTTCAACTGGTACCTTGAGACGACTCTGCAGTAGGTCTTTGCTGGTGATGATGTGTGTGACCTCGGTCTCGTTCAGACCGTGGGCAATGGCCGTGGGTCCCAGAGTGGCGTACAGTGTGACGACTAACAAATAGGGCGAAGAAAAAAAATTCACACATCGACAGACGACTTGGACATTGCGGGTCACTCACGTGGGAAATTGTACATGAAGCAGGCTTGAGCAGCCACGATCCATTCGGCTCTGGTCTCGCAAAAGATAGCGATGTTGCACTGAGGTTTTTGGCCCAGTGCCGCCAGACCGCTTCCGAACATCTTGGCTGCCCGGTAGGTCTCGGCGTACGACAGCCAGTTGTAGTTCCCGAGTATGACCTGCAGACGTCACATGATTAGAATCTGGATTTTGAGGATGACAATCTCAGTTCACTACTCGATGCGGGTTCCTGGCTGCTCTGGCACGGACTGTCCCCAGCGCACAAAGCGCCTTTTGTTGGAAATAACCAGTCTTCTTGTTTTGTTGACATGAGCCTTGTGCTACAATGGAAATAGTGGTTGACCGTAGTGTGATGCATGGGTCAGCAACGTCAAGGCTTCACTGTATGAAGGTGGTCTCACCCACCTTTTTAAAGACCTTCCCGTTAGGTTGCAGCTCATCCTCCTCACTCAGCACTTCTCGGGTGCCCAAACAGTCCCGCTGGGGAAACCGTTTGGCTGCATATTCAAACACTTTATCGAGCGTGTCCACCCCAGGGTGAAACCACGCCGCCAGCTCCCGCTGGCTGTCGATGGCCCTGTACGGGCCGGCCGGGTGTCCGCTAATTGAGCGCGCTTTGATGCGGCGGGCCCGTTCCAAGTTGGATCCGGAGAGGAAGTACCAGGGTATGAAGGTGATCATGGAGTAGACCCAGACCACAGATCGGAAGACCTGCAGGAGCAGGGGGTTGATGTCCTCTTTCAGCTTCATCTTGAGTGTGTGTGTGTGTGTGTGTGTGTGTGTGTGGGGGGGGGGGGGGGGGGGGGGGGGGGGGGGAGTCACTTTCTAAAAGAAGCAGACCAGGAGAAAAAAAAACACGTCTTGCCGAAGTGGCTGAACCTTTAGTGGCTGGGCTTGATTTCAGCGAGCGAGTCAACCTCGCCCCGACCTGCAACACGGGAAACGTGAACCTTAGAAAACGCAGCAAAATCCAAACGCAGACAACTCCATACAGCCAATGGTAAATCAATCCTTCCGTGCCTGATGCCCACCTTGGTCTATTCTTAGCATCTTCTCTCAGTCAGCACAAGGCTGAAGTACATCAGTCTCCATTTTCTCATATGACCATTCACCAATGTCTGGGACTATACACTGTAGATATTGAGATGGGTTTTATATATATATATATATATATATATATTTTTTTTTTTATTTTTTTTCTTGCTTAATATGTTGGCTGCTGTTTCAGAAGGGTCCCTTCTCAAAGTTGATTTTGGTTTTTTCTCCTTAAAGACATTTAAAGCGACTTAAAGTGGAGAAAAGAGTCAAAATCCTGTCACCTCCCCTTTTTTTTTTTTTTTGGTCTTCACTGGCCCTAATCCGCTTCCGTAGACTTGACTTGAAATGGAGATGTTACGATCACGTATCGATGACTTTGGCCACAGATTGAGAACACTTGACGAGATCAGGACACACGACGACAGATTGGTAACAGATGTGTTTAGATCAAGCCTATGTAAGGAAATGTGGTTTCAACCTACAAAACAAAGCGTCTAAAGAAACATGAGGTGTAATGGGAAGAGGGGGCAAAAACCCGCCAACATGGAAGCCTGCAACTAGCTTGGATATTTGCTGGCAAAAGAGGAAGCACTTTTTATAGATTTCCAATCACACTCTTGGCAGCTGTTAAAAATAAGTTGGGTGCACACAACGGAATGGTTGCGGGGGGATGCAGAGTGCCGCTTTAGCATCCCGGTTGCGAACCATTGGCAATATTTGCAAAGCGGTTCATTCTCACCTCATCCGCTACCGTCACACAGCTTCTGCCCGGATTTATTCAGGTACTGTTATCCTTCAGTACGAAATTCCAACATTATGTCGAGACCGTACAAAAGCGTTGTGTATTCGTCTTCAAGTCACTATTTCAAGTATGTTGTAACACCCGTGTAAAATTGGGTAAAATGGTAAATTTTAGCATCAGCCAGGGTTGCGTTCCCAGCCCGGAAGCGACAGGATGACGTCGTAGCGTTTGGTGGCTCGTGATTGGAGGACTGTAGGTGGCGCGTGCTCGGGGGAGCGGAGACGTTAGTCGGGTTACTATCGGTCAATTTGTCAGAGACAAAAGCAGACAGAAATGGGTCCCACTTTATGAACCTACTTTTTTCCCTTTCGTATTTATTGCAATGTATAAAACAGAAATCTGTTTATATAAACAGCAGTGGGCAAAACTAGTTGCAAGAAGCTACATTAGTCTTGATTAGTCATGATTTGGAGTGTCAGCAAAACTAAGCCATGTCTGCCATCTAGTGGCGCGATGATATTATCATTTCAAGCTCCAGTCGATGTATCGTAGGTATATATAATGTATATGTATGTATAATATATAATAGACCACCTGCGAATTCACATATTCTCTGATTGCGCCCCCATGAGTTTTTAGCATTTACTTGATCCCCCATTTCTGCCCCCCTATTTAGCCCCCACCAAAACCCTGCCATTTTACATGGTAATCACACAATTAATATTTGTAGTTAATAAATAAATAAATAAATAAATACATTTATCTTTCGTATCGAGAAGGGCACTTTCATCCATCCACCCCTTGTGAAATGTGTGTTCAATCTGCTAATGCCACTAAGATGCATCTAAAGAGTGACACGGGCAGACAGGAACTCTATACCCCCTGCCCCACCGCCCGTGTCTGTTTTTGGGTGACCTTTTCTTCCTGAAGGGCTAAACAGTTGTTCCTTGAGGAAACACCTTTGACTGAACTGACTGACCTGTGTCATGCCGGGCTGATGATTTTTAGAAAGAGAAAAAAAGCAGAGGCACCCAATAAGGCAACCTTGTTGTATTCCTTCCAATCAAAGCCAAACGGGTAACCTCCTAACTTGCCCCCTTGACGTCCAGTTGAACTTCCAGAAAGAGAGGGGGGGGGGGGGGGGGCTTGTGTGCTTTCTTGGGATTAGGGAACAAAAGGATCCTTCTCTGCCATCAAAGAGGATCGGATCTTGACTCATCCCCTGCTCTGTGGCGACAGCTTTTTCTCTTTCGGGAGGGAGGGAGGGAGCGAGAGAGAGAGGGGAGTGACGGCCGGAGGGAAGGCGGAGGAGTTTGATGGGCTCCGATGGATGCACATTTCAAAGTAATCTTTAACTTTAAGCCCCGCGGTTGGTCCCCTATGAAACCAAGCTGGCGGCCCTAGACACTTTGTTGCCTCCTGTGGAAAACAAACTTAAGGCCGTGGGATGATTTTAAAAGCCCTGGGAGGTCATCTGCATCTGCATGTTCTTTGTCTCATTCCTTTACAACACTACTTCTTTTGCCCAAAAGTTATTTCTCACATCTTGTGAAGGCGCACGTCCCCTCAGGGTTACTGGCCCGTAACCCCCAGCTGGGTCAGTCCACCGCGGGGGTTTGGTGGGGGGTTCAACTGTCTGTACAATAGCTCTTGTTGTACGAGTACATCAAGCTGGTCGCTTCTTGAGAAAGAATTGGATGACATGATTTGTGTGAGAGACACAGGTGGCAACTGTACTCGCACTTTGTACTTGAGTAGAAGTGCAAATACTTGCTTAGAAAATGACGAGGTGGTTGCAATATTTTTTGGGGGACTGGATGTGGGTGACAGATCCAAACCCTGTTCTGCTCACTCCAGCTACTGTACTGATTATACCTTGAAATACAACATGGGCTTTTGGAAGCCAGCGTTTATGACCACAGTCGCTGGAGCAGCTTGAGGCAGGCACAAAGCGTGGACTCGGAACTCACACCAGAACTAAACACCGTTCTGATCCACCCGATGGATGATGTGAAATTCATTTCCAAATCTCTTACCCAATTTGTCATGTGTTTACAGTTGATGCAACAAATGCCTGCGGCCATTTTGTTGCTCTTCTGCAGTTCAGCACCACGTCAGTGGAAAGCGCCATCAAGTGTGTTTCCGGTAATGACACCAACGCAGACAGGGGCTCTCAAACCTTTTGGCTCGAGGCCATATTTTCCAAGGACAGCCTCAGAAAACTACCACACGTTCCTTCAAATGCCATAGGAATGAAAAAGTTGAATCATTTCTGAAAAAAAATTCATGAAGCTATGACTAAGAAAACTGCAATGCAATGAAAATGGAGACATACAGTGGTGCCTTGAGGTACAAGTGAGCCAACGTACAAGTTTTTTTTTTTTTTTTAAATGCAAGCCGTCATACAACAGAATATTAGCTCAACAGAGCTCACACTAAGAACATATGTGAGTCAATCGAGATGCCATCGTTGTTATTTTAGTTATATACAGACCTTTTGTGATATTTATGCCAGGTTGTATGCTGTGAGATTTTTTTTTTTTTTTTGGTTCTCTTCAAATAAGTGTGTGCTGTCTGTAAATAAAAGGCTGGTAAACACGGTATACTGTTTTATGCATTGAGTGAATGTACGCCTTCGTGTGGCTCAATTGATCACTGCAGTTGTTTTGCAGAACAGCATAAATTGAGGCAGCTCATTCCATGAAATAAACGGCAATCAAAGTTGTGCATTTATTACCATTTGTAAACTTTTGATACCATTCTTGTATTGCATAGCACTAGATTGTGCTCATGGTCATAATTTGTGGGCAGTGTATTGAAGAAGCAAAAATAAATCACACTGTACTTAATCTGAACTGCTTTCATATTTTATGAACTATTTATTTTTCTTTCTTTCTAAAAAGGTGGGTGGCACACACGCAACACACGTGAACACGCACGCACGCACACGTCGCGTCAGCTGAAAAACAAGTAGATAAGAATCTAACCTCAGCTATTTCCCTCATGGGACCGTAACCCATAACCTGGCTGTTTCCGCTATTCAACGTTCCCTGCATGACTACAGGCTGTGCTTGTGCTGTTAACAAATTGTGCTCTTCTTTCTTTCTTTCTTTCTTTCTTTCTTTCTTTCTTTCTTTCTTTCTTTCTTTCTTTCTTTCTTTCTTTCTTTCTTTCTTTCTTTCTTTCTTTCTTTCTTTCTTTCTTTCTTTTCCGACCAGCTCACCTGGCTTCACCTCCTTTTGTCATGGTAACGCCGCTCGGTTTGAGCTCCGGCCCTCGGCTATTGTGGGTCATATGTATTGGATCACATCAAACACAGCTGAAAAAGAGTCCTTCTTTCCGGATGTCCATCGTAACGATAACACCCCGAGGTGAGTAATGGGATTTCCTCCTGACTGTAATGCGTTCCCTTTCCTGACATTGCCCAAACACCATTGGAGATGTTGCCTGAGATAATCCAACAACAACGTCATGTAAATTCATTGGAATATTTTCTGGACACACCCCTGTTCAAATGCTAGGTCTTTGTGATCTCAAAACCCCCCCACAATAAAATACTTTTTCCACCAATAATGTGAGCAATTTTCAAAACAGTACTAAACTCATTTTGATATTTAGTAACTCGAGCTGCACATTTGAATCTTTGAACCAAAAACTGTCAAGGCTAAATTTGGATTTTTACCGTCACGCTCCAGTAAGTCCACATGCAGATTCAAATCCCATTTAGAAATATACTTTTTTTTTTTAAACTCACCAAAAATAGTTTTTTTGTCACATGTACTACTTGTAATGTCGATGATATATTATCCACAGTTAAGCATAATAACATTTGAGCTTTTCCCCATACACATAAAGCCTATTTTAGTCCAAGTGAATTCTTTTGATGGAAGGAAGACAAGCGCAATGATGATCTAAATTTAAGCGCGCTGAGCAGTACAATAAATGAGGGATTGATTCTCTCACTTATCACTTTCCACGCCACATGCGGCATCTGAACAAACTTTGGGGAAATGGCAAATGACTAGTAATTCTTCGTGCACTTTGAAGACGCTGAAAAGGCCCGAGCGGCTTCATCTTGCGTTTAGTGAAGGCAACACACTGTTTCTTTTCAGGGACATTTTGTACTTGATTTTAATGCGTTTTGTCCACCGCCGCCACAGTACATTTCTGACTCGGCTTGCTCTGCTAATTGATTTGACACGCTGGATCCAATGTCCTTTTCATGATAGTCAAACTTTACTATGACTTTTATGGACATATAATGTTTCCACATGTTCTCTGTCCACACAATGCAGTTTTTTTCTTCTTCTTTTTTTTTTTTTCCTGGGGCGGCCCAAAGCAAAATGCAATCCAAATATTGAACGTAACATGGAGAAAAGGAATGCGAAAAAAGAAAAAGCTGACAATCTTTATTTGATGTGTTTTCTTGCTTGATTGCTTATTCATCCATTCCCTTCAACGCTATTTGATCAATAGCCATATTGGACAATGTGTCCTAACAATGCACTGGTTTGTCCTGCGGGGGTCACGACCAGTTATACCTCGGGGATGTCGGCCGCTCAGCCGCCTATTGTCTGGTTCCTTAGGGAGAAGAGGCCAAAAATGTATCGGTCTGTTAAACACGCCTAATTATCACGACTTGACAAGGCTTCAGTAAGTCAAATGATCCCTCATGTGCTTCTATGTGTCCCTAATGGAGCATTTGCACGGCTGTGTTACACTGCCGTGTGTCTACGCCACATGGCCATGCAGCTCCCATTGTTGGTGGAACTAGTTGGAGGTTGTTGTTTTTTTGGGGGGATAAAAAAAAAAAAAGAAAAAAGACGCTCCCCACATTTTAGTGCAGTCATTGTATGGTGTTTTTGTTCATATTTCCATTTGAGCATTTGAATGTGACCATCACGGCACCGCTTTGTCAGGTTTTTACTGCCTTGTCCTAACACGCAGCCTGCAACATGTTAAATGTAATGCTGAATTAAGAGCAAAAGCAAATTGTAAAGATAATCCCCCCCAAAGAATAATGGGGGGACACATTTGCAAAAATTGAAAAATGTACAAAACGTGAAAATAAATCCGATAAATGTATCCAAATTGAAAGAAAGTTGTACTGTTGTGATTTTCTTGAACAATGTAACACAATATTAAAGAGGCGTAGATACTAGATGAATGTTGTCCATCTAGTTACTATCTTGGCAAGTGTAAGGATAGCCATGATTTTTTTTACGAGTGAAAGATAAAAAAAAAAAAAAAGAGAAAAATACTTTGTCAGTACAGTTGCTTTTCTCTCTACGCTTTGCTCCTTTTGTGTTTTGTTTTTTCACACCACATTGCAGAGACTCTGTGAACAGGATATGACTGATATTTGCTTTCCGTGTCACATTTCTCCCCCTAAATTGTTTGACATCAAATGATGTAACAATGTTTTTTTTAAAACCACAAACCTATCTTCGTCATAGCTGCATAAACGTCCGGGCCAGGGTCACCCGCAAAGGTTGAATTAAAAAAGCAACTGAAAACGTTCAAATGTGACTTGGGCCATTCTGCTTTTCGACTAATGAAATATAATCATGGCTCTGATGAAGCAGCAACTTTTGATCCTTGAAGTTCTTCTCAGGAGAACGTGAGGTTTCCCCAGAGCTCATCATGTCATCAAAGCTATGCATTTACAGTGGAAATTTAAAAACAAAGTTGACACCCCCTCGTTAAAATGCCATTTTTGGTGATATGAATAATACCAAATTGCTTATCATTGATACAAATCCATAGTCACACTAAAGCAGTATGTTTTGGGGCTGTTTTTCTTCCATTGGCACTGACGGAGGAAGGTGGAGGGAATTACGAACAGTTCCAAAGCAAAAAGCAGTGAGCACACGAAAATAAGACCAAAAAAAAAAAAACGACATCAGAGGCACTTAAAATGGCAGGCGGCAGACGCGTTGCCATTGAATATGATTGATTCATTCTGAACACAGCGTACTGGAAATGCTGGATAAAACTAAGTGTAAGCGCATTGTCTTGTAATGGAAAGCGAAGCATTTTCCAAACAGTAGTGCCCTTGTGAAAAAGAAAAAACAACAACAATTGAATGTGGATTTCAGTGTGCGCAAAAAACATGTTTGCAATAATATTTCTGTTTTGATTGTATTAGAAATGTGTTCATTAATATATTAGTGAGTGTAGTCTGGGCTCCCTCTAGTGGTACACAAAAAATGACCGCCCAAGTACTGTTTAGTTGTATTTAACTTCTTTGTACAAAAGTTTGCATATCATTTGGGAACTGTTTTTTCTTTTAAAACCTTTATTCATGCTCGCTTGGTATTTATGTGCAATGCATTTGAATGTAATCAATGAATTGATCATGTTAACTCATCGTGTTAATGTTTAAACCGTGCATAATGTTACTGTGGTCTGCAATCATATTTAGGCATAAAACCCTGTTTTGTAAGAACACTTGGGCCTCCTGTATTAAAAAAAATACAAAATAGAACCATTGATTTGGATAATCCGTTGTAAATAGACTGTGCATCCCTCGAGGGAAATTCAGTCAATCACCAGACAATGAGTAGTTATGGTCTGAGCCTACAAGACAGCAATCAGGTAAAACCGTGGACTTTTCTTTTGTTTTATTTTCTTTTTTTTATTTTCTTTTTTTTCTTTTCTTTTCTTTTCTTTTCTTTTCTTTTCTTTTCTTTTCTTTTCTTTTCTTTTCTTTTCTTTTCTTTTCTTTTCTTTTCTTTTCTTTTCTTTTCTTTTCTTTTCTTTTCTTTTCTTTGCATTTTCAAACCTGTGAAAAAGTTGCATGCAGCATAAGCTTGTGACATCGCAGCCAGATGACTCTGGTGAGGTCAATCCAACCTCCAGAGAAGCTCACTCTGGGTCCAATCAGAACGCCCCGCCCGGAGCCTCTGGACGTCCGGAGCCGGAACCAATCAGCGGACTCGCCCGCGAATCAGAGGGGACAGCCACCACAGATAAAATGTTTGACTATCCTCCATCCTCCCAAAACATCCTCTCAGGACGACTTTCCAAGCTCCACTAAATTTGACCCGAACCCCCACCAGAGCATCCAAGTTCCGTTATTAACGGCAGGTTTTTAACCTGTTGAAGAGAGCAGGCAAGCGGTCGCACTTCTTTCGTTTTATTTTGCTTTTTTTGGGGGGGGGGGGGGGGTTAAAAACGAGCGGAGAGGCAGCACTTTGGATCGAACTTTTTTGCTTTTCTTTTTGTTGTTGTTGCTGCTGCTGCTGCTGCTGCTGCTGCTGCTGCTGCTGCTGCTGCTGCTGCTGCTGCTGCTGCTGCTGCTGCTGCTGCTGCTGCTGCTGCTGCTGCTGCTGCTGCTGCCGCTGCCTGACAAACGGGCAAGAGGCATGACAGCATTGGCAGGAGGCTTAACGAGAATGATGAGACCCGGTCCACACCAGAATTACGCACGGGGAGGCTACTCCCTTGAGGGTAAGTCAAATTGGAATAAATCATCATCTCGGAAAAGATCATACATATTCATTCATCTTCTGAACTGCATATCTATACAAATTAATGGAAACAATTTTTGGCTGACCCGTCCATCTGCAGTGTCCACTCCTCTGGGCCAGGGTCGTGTCAACCAGCTCGGCGGCGTATTCATAAACGGCCGGCCTCTGCCCAACCACATCCGCCACAAGATCGTGGAGATGGCCCATCACGGGGTTCGGCCCTGCGCCATCTCCCGCCAGCTGAGGGTCTCCCACGGTTGCGTGTCCAAGATCTTGTGCCGCTACCAGGAGACTGGATCCATTCGGCCTGGAGCCATCGGAGGAAGCAAGCCAAAGGTTCGCGGCAAATTAAATTCTTTATAGTTGTTGAGAAACTTTCTTCAAATGGGTGTTAACTTCAATTTAGGAGCACATTAAAAAATAAAACAACAACAACAAGAACAACAAAAAAAAGCCCGATAAGAATGTATTATTTTAGTGTTCTTCCCCTAAACGGCATTTTTGAAAAAAAAGTCATGCATTTTAAAAATGCTACAAAATGCAAAGAACTTGTTGCAATTGTTAATATATTTTCCCTTTTAAATATGATTCCATGTTTGTAGGAATAAGTGGAAGCACAAATAGCACTTTGAGGACATGGTGGATAAAAAAAAAGGGATTGGATTTGTTTTCCTTCTATTGTATAGAATAGTTCAAATACGTCCTAAAAAATAAGCATGTTTTGCACGTGAGCGCAAACGGCCTATAATGTCTAAATAAAGAGTGATTATTATTCCTTTCTTTTAGTATTATAACAAGGCATTGAAATAGCATAAAAAAACGAACATATATATATATATATATATATTACGCAGAAATACAAGCTCCGCTAAGAAAAAAAAAGCTGTATATAAAAAGTGATCCTTCTTATATTACAAGTAATTTATACGCTTGTACTTTCGATTTACAGAAAGACACACCATATACA
This sequence comes from Syngnathus floridae, assembly GCF_059516105.1. Lineage (NCBI taxonomy): Eukaryota > Metazoa > Chordata > Actinopteri > Syngnathiformes > Syngnathidae > Syngnathus > Syngnathus floridae. Next base: position 1,446,284 of record NC_142426.1, on the reverse strand, counting down.
TATTTTTTTTTGCCCAACAGCATTTTTATGAAGTGTTGAATATAAAGTGATTGTTTGTTTATTTCATTCCTTCCTCATAAAGCAAAATGCTTCCCCAGAACTGGACAAGAAGATTGAAGAGTACAAAAGGGAAAACCCGGGAATGTTCAGCTGGGAAATTAGGGACAAGTTATTGAAAGATGGCATCTGTGACAGAAACAGCGTTCCTTCAGGTAAAAAAAATATATATATATATATCTGCAATTAATAGTTTGAGAAAATTATTTCTGCTTTCGTAATGTTTTTATTTTTCCTTCAATGTTTTTTTTTCTCCCCCAAAATGAAGTGAGCGCCATCAGTCGCGTCATGAGGTCCAAATTTGGCAGTTTGGGTGATGATGACGAGAAGGATGGTGACGAGGTGGTGAAGAGGGAGATGGAAGAGAACGAATCGAGGTCTAAACACAGCATCGATGGTATCCTGGGTGATAGATGTAAGTCGATTTGTTTTTTGCTTACATTTCTGTGAGTCCGTTTTCTTTCATACAAAAATGCACTCGATCACTTGTCAATCCATTAAAACGCGCCTCCTCCGCGGCGGGGAAAATCTAGAACAAAAGTTGCGCAATTTTTTGGACTGATGATATTTCTCAAAAAGTAAAGCGAGTTAAAGAATGCTTGGTTTTGAGAAGTATCAAGCAAGGTTGGGTTGGATTTATGGTGTAGAGCCAATCGACACCTGTTGACTTAAGACCTGTTGCATTATTGTCTTTTCGCTCGAGGAAATGGAGACTCAGTGGAGTTAATGATTCATGACAACTGAACTGTAAGATCGCGCGCGTTTACGCACAGACGCGTCAACGAGCTAAATTCACTTTTTAGAATTCCGGGATGAATGGATGGATGGATGTGTTATTTACTGAAAGTGATATAAACACCCCAAACGGTGATTTGCGGTCAATTTTGCGCTTTCAAATTGCGCATTCAGCGCTTTTGTCACGGCTCTGAGCGAGCGCAAGGAAACTCTCTCGTTGCGACTAGATTAAAACCCCCAACCTTTTCTTCTTCTTCACTTTCATCTCCAACGAGAATTGACCCCCCCCCCCCCCCCCCCCCACACACACACACGCACACACTCGTTTTTTCTTCCAGCCTCGGGTGCTCACATTCACGCATTATCTGGTGGCAGGCACTTCGCATCCCTAAACGTCTCCTAACAGCTCCTATTCAGAAATGAATTTTACTACATTGTCAATAAGCAGTCTAAATAACATATTTATCCTAAACAAAAACGCTTTGGAAAATATTTGAGGTTCATTCAAATATCAATACAATATAAAAACATCTGGATAATGACGCAGTGTACGTGTTATATAATGTACTTTGTTGTTAATCTAAGATCATATTTACCTTAATTTAAGACTATTTGTTCTCTTATATCCTAAATGTATTTTCTTTAGATAAAATCAAAAGTGCATGTTGCAACATAAACCCTCAAATGTGGAAAATCAATCGTGACAAATAAGAATAAAGTGAGCATTTGCGTTTTATCAAATCTTGAGAAAATATTCAAAACTCACAAAATATCTAAATAAATAATACTATTGCTTGTCAGTGTTTCTAATCCAATGTTGTATTTAATTTTGAATATTTTATGATAGATAGATAGATAGATAGATAGATAGATAGATAGATAGATAGATAGATAGATAGATAGATAGATAGATAGATAGATAGATAGATAGATAGATAGATAGATAGATAGATAGATAGATAGATAGATAGATAGATAGATAGATAGATACTAAATATTGTGCAGTGATAAAAAAGACTACAGTGTAAAAATAATAATCAAATGGTGCATGCATGGTAAAAAAAAATGAATACATGACATCAAATTAATATACGCTAATATGATAAAAATGTTGTTTGTTGATGAACTCCTCGTATTTTCATCAAACGGGTGACATCCTACAAACAGCTCACATGCTTTCCTCCCATTCATATACAGAACAGCAGTAGATCTTTCTTGTGTGTCTTTGTGGAAGTAGTTGTTGTTTTTCCCTTTTATGGCTCCTGATTAGAATGTGAAAAGGCAGCTTTCGGGAGGGAGGGGACTGGAGGAGAGCGTCTTCTGGCCAAATATTGATTAAGTAGGTGTTTGCAGAGGCCATTGTTGCGGCGCTGAGAGGCCTGTTGCTCTCTGCCCCTTTCTCCTCCGGCGCCATTGTTGCCTTTCCTCAAGTGCTCACATCAAAGGTGACTGACTTAGGTTTAGATTTATTTGTCTGGGAAAAGGACGGCAAAAAGGTTTGGGAGATGTGCTGGTCGGTCCGTCCGGGTTGCCCTGCCTGGGGTCTGCATGGCATTCGCAAGCGGGGCTGTAGAGCTGTTGTTTGTGTTTTAGACGTTATGCGTGGGCAGAATTTCAACTTCAGTGAGTTGTTTGTGTCGATTTAGCGCCTTTGAGCACAAAGCTTTTGAATTCACTGTGACGTAACCTGTTCAAGTTCATCCATAAATGTGTTTGTACTTAAATACATTTGGAGATAATTTTGGAAAATGACTGGGAACTATGTAGCGCTAAATTACGGAGCTGTCGTGCGAGTTATTAGTTTCCCGTTAGCGCACATGCTAGCTGGTGACTAGCGATGACCGCACGCTAGTATGTTAGCATTTATACCCTGCTTTTAAAAACGTACAGATTTTGCAACAACTTTTCTCTGCGCTGTGTCAAATATGGAAAGGATACGTATTTATTTTCACTTGACAGTGACTTTAAGTGATAGCATCCTCACTCCTGCTTACTACTGTTTGCATTTGAGCCTCATTGAACAAATGGAAGCAGGCCAAGAAAGACGAATCGCCCGCCACTCTTGCAAAGATCCATTTATGACTGCGGGGGAGGAAAAAGAAAAGCTCAGAAATCCAAACAGTCAAAGGGATAACTTTTTCTTTTCAAGGGAGTCCTGCCGTGCCATGTTGAATGAGGGCCCGCCCGCCGGCTTGCTCTCCTGCATGCCCGCCCGCCCGCCCGCCCGCTTCTTTCAAACGTGCCATGGTGAACGCAGTCAACATGTAATAATTGCTCTCATTGAGGCGCATTCCAGCAATCGGCCGCCATTCCGCAGCCTCAATTGTGCAGCAGCGGGGCAGGTCGGCAGCCCAGAGGGCCGGGAGGAATCCAGCTTTGACAAAAACATGAAAGATGGCAGCGCTAAGGAGCCGACCGAGCGGGACTTTGTTTGTGTAAAAACGCCGACTCCCCGGCGCGAGGTAAACTCGGAGCAAGCCAGGCCAAACCCTAATCCAATTGGAAAGCATCCGACAATATAAACAGCTGCCTTTTTCCAGCAGGGCCGCAACCTCGTCAAGGGGTGATGGTGTTTCCACGCTGAATTGTATGTTTGAATACGGGATCTTTAGCTAGACGGAATGTCTCATGTAACGGCTACAGTTCCGTTTTTGCTCTCCGGGCAATAATAATGGGCAACTTTAGAATTGGACCTCACTTTCTGCGTTCATACGACAGTTGTTGTTTTTGTGTCAGTTTTCAGCTTTCATGTTTGCATAGTGAAATATGTCGGACAAATTCCATTTGTAGGCGATTTCCAGCAAATTTGGGCTTCACTTTGAGGATCCTTCTTGCTGTATGTGGTACAAATACTGTGTAGTAAGACCCGTCCGTCCGTGCGTGTACTGTATGTACGCAGAGTGATGGAATGTCTTCCCACTGTCCCTCCTTCTCTTAACACTTTCATCGGAATTATACTCAAGGCTCTCCACCCCCCCGAAAAAGAGAGAAAGCAAATCCACTCGAGCTGATCTGCAACTGAATGCGACTCTATGCTTCATTAAAGCCTCTTTCTCTGTTGGCACCGGCATTGTGATCCTCCCAATATTAATTCAAAGGACAATTAATGAATTCAGGCCAACTTTGAAGTAATGGGCCTGCCGGCCGGCTGGCCAGCCGGGTTCTCGCCCTGTGCCGGCCCCTCTGAGCACTGATGTACTCTCCTCCGCATTCTCCCCGCTAACCCCAGAGACACCGTGAAGTGGCTGAAAGAGAAACTATGAGCAATGGAAGGTCAAAGAGAGGAGCCCCACTAGAAAAGGAGCTCTCTATTTGAAAGCAAAACTCTGTGATGGGGAGGATAAAGGAGCGGGAAGAGAAAAAAGGGGGTCGGGAGGTGAGGAGACTCTGCAAAGAGGAGCACAATGGGATAGTTAATTGACTCAAGCCAGACAGCGTTGTCAATCACTTAACTTTGTTTAGCCTCCCTCCCTCCCTCCCTTCTTTTTTCTTTTTGCACCCTTTTTATCATTGGTCAGGCACATTATGGACACGCCAGCACGGCCGGATCCACGTTTTGAGTTTTGATTCAGTTCCTAAAGTAATTGTTTCAGGAATACGTCGGAAGGAACGTGGACGCTGAAAGTCGGCAGCCTCAAATCTATAAAAGCTCTCATTGTTTCCATACACATGAGCCTCCCTCCCTCCCTCACTCACTGTGGGACTGTGAGGGAAAAGTGCAGGAATGTGAAGGTTGCTTGGAGGGTCAGCGATGAGGTGATCTTTGCGGCAAATGTACGCCAGAGCTGTGAAAAGGTCATAGGCTAACCAAGGGTCACTTGACTGTTAAAACTATCAGGCCCCATGGTGGAGCTTAGAATAATGTTTGGGGAAAGACAGACTACTGTCCGCACCGCGTGTCTCTTCTTGGACGGCGGGAATTTGGAGCTAAAATAAGATACAAATGACTGACTGTGGCTTGTGCACATGGTGGAAGGACTGAAGACAAATGAGCCCCAAACCAAAAGTTGCCCTGAGCAAACTGAGTACAGTGACTGAAATTTTAGGTTGGACCGACTTTGCTACTTCGTGATTGAATTAGCATTAGCTTTAGCTTGGTTCAATGACAAAATTGACTGAGAGAATCTGAGCAGGGGTCAAAGTTGACATTTTGAAATTAAACAAAAAAATCTCATCTATTGATATATTCATTCTCAGCATGCAGTATTATCAAGACACATTTCATTTGTGTGGAGGGATACAACTCTTTCATATACTCTGGAATGTCATGTCGCTTTTCAACAATTGTGGCTGGCTGGCTGGCTGGCTGGCTGGCTGGCTGGCTGGCTGGCTGGCTGGCTGGCTGGCTGGCTGGCTGGCTGGCTGGCTGGCTGGCTGGCTGGCTGGCTGGCTGGTTGGCTGGCTGGCTGGCTGGCTCTTCAGTGTCTTCCCCGTGACTAAAGACGGGTTCACTGCAGTTGGTTTCCATGTGCACACTATTCCTGAACCCATTCACAACCATTGACGGCTATAGACGGCAAAGATCCATTTGTACTGGGCTGGCAGTCAATTAGTTCAAAGTGACATCGCCAGCAAGTGGTCCGTCATGCATATTTCAATGTTTTTTTTCCCCGGTCACTGTGATCAAGGTTTGTTTTGACAAGACTGTTCCTCAAATTGTTCAAATAGACTCATGTACTCACTCATCATGTAAACGTCTCATGATTTTACCACTTTGATGTGGTCGTTTCAGATGGTCTGTCTCACGCAAATCCGAGCGAGCGAGCGAGCAGGCTAGTTAGTGCCCATCTGAATGGAACATGCCGCCTGTTGCTGGGCTCGCCGCCGCTTGCTTTGTCCCTGCCCCGAGGGTGGAACTACCACCGTGAAAGTGTCACCTAACCGCACCGCAAGTGGAACCAAATAACAAACGGCACGCACCGGGCGCGCATAATGCCCATTGGTGGACTTTGTTTGTCAGCGATGCATCTTTCAATGTTGCATCACCCGCTAGCTCTCTGTAAAGTGCCAGCCGCCTTGGGGCTTATTCACTCCATCTTTTTATGTCCATCACCATCACCCCCTCCTCTTTTCCATGCAGGCAGCTGCAGGTTACTGCATGGGGGCTCTTTAGCAAGTCAAGTGAGCAGCCCACTCACTCCTATTTTTACCCCCCCCCCCCCCCCCTTCACTGTTAACCCCAGCTGAGCCCATAAGCTGTCAGTTAACTATTCTTTTCCTCCCATGCATCTGCTCGCTCCGGCTCGATGTGAGCCTGCCAATACTTTATTCGGGGCGCCGACATGAGCTGCGCTCTGAAAAGGGCCAGATCTACTTCCCTGGGCAAATAAGCAGTTCATTTGTCTCCTCTGCCCTTTGTTTTGCATTGGCAACACATGTTACAGACTCAATTACCTTCTCTATTAACAACCCTTAGAGGAAGGGCAAGACAAGGCTGTAAAGTGGCCCATATGCTGCGCTTCTCTTTTCCTTGCCATCACCATCACCATCACATTTCATTCGGCTCTCACTGTCCACCGTCCTTTCTGTACCCGATTCATACCGGATGCTTGCTTTCCTAATATTCTGAGCATAGAGTAGAATGGAAAGCCTCTATTGCCATTGCATGGTGCAAATCCAAAGGGAATTGCGGTAAAACTCCCTGTTTGTGTTGTAGGAAGTAGACCAAAAAAGATAAAAGATAAAAAGTACATTGAAATGACAATTGTTAATGGCAGTAAAGATGGTCAATACACTTTATATGTACAAGAAGCAGATTCAGTAATATTTGACGTGCAAAATGTGCTCTTAACATGACATTATTGATACTTTTACAATGCATGGATAAAAGAGCCACTATCTTCTTAATCTAACAAACAAAAGGGCATTCATTCATTCAGTCAGTCAGTCATTCAGTCAGTCAGTCAGTCAGTCAGTCAGTCAGTCAGTCAGTCAGTCAGTCAGTCAGTCAGTCAGTCAGTCAGTCAGTCAGTCAGTCAGTCAGTCAGTCAGTCAGTCACTCAGTCACTCACTCACTCACTCACTCACTCACTCACTCACTCACTCACTCACTCACTCACTCACTCACTCACTCACTCACTCACTCACTCACTCACTCATTTATTATTATTGTATTTATTTGCCAGTGCAATGGATTAAAAATCGCTATTCAAGGATGGCAAAAATCTCCTGAACAAGAAATCAAATTCAATTTGTACTTTTTTCACCAAAATCAAATCACTCAAAATGTTACTATTTTTGCCCTGCAAACAATTTCAAATCTGCCCTCAAAATATTAGGCCTACTCAACATCCAGTTTAAGCGCAACCTACATGAGTATGCCACGTAGTGGTTGTTGGTGATGTTCCAACTTAAAAATACAGATTTATTTCTCATGATTTACTATTTGTTGGACGTATCAATGTTACAAGTGCAGTTGCAGGAATTGGATGGTCCTCAAATTAGCCTCAGGAGATAATCTCCCCCGGCCTGATCAGTGTTGAAGCGTCAGTGGTGGCTCCGTAGCGTAATCTGCCCGCTATATTGAGCCCTGACAACCTGCCATGGTGCTAACCTGTTGAATTCACCCCATACGAAACATGACTCGAAACATCTCCACTATCAATCCAGTTGTTGCATGCCTGTTATGAGCCCATTAACCCACATCTTATAAATGTCTGTTTTCCGGATCATTCTCCGGTAGCCCCAATTTCCGCCCCCACCCGCAGTAATAATCTATCTTTCTATTAAGATTCTTGTCGGAGCCACAGCCAAACTGTGAGCGAGCGTCCGTGAAGTATTTTCAGCTCCCCAGAGCTTTAGCTCCAGCGTAAAATTTGATTTGGGTGTTTAAGTAAGGAGGGTGAGGGAGGCCTTCCTTTGTGTGTTTCGTATCCTCTTCTGTTGCTTGTTATGGGGAATGTGTGGGAACAAATTTGCAACTGCGTGCAATCCAAAGTGGCCTCGTTCGGAAGGTAGGCGACGCAGCTGGGGGAAAGCTCGGCCCCCATTCCCCGGCATCTTCAGGTGCCACTGGCCTCCTCTCCCGTTTAGCTTCACCCCCTCCCCCCCAAAATCCTATGCCCCTCAGGCAGGGGATGGAGGCGGTGCTCCCCCTGCTGTGCCCCTCTGCATCCCCCAGTGGCCCTTCTTGGACCCCTTTATGGCCCAGCCCTCCCTTCCACCCTTCGCCCCTCCCCCTCCCACTCACTCCCCTGCTGGGCAGGTGACAGGCCCCTGAATGCGGGCCTGGGCATCCCTGATGGCTCCTACAGATGGAGCGTGGTAATCGGTCCAATAGAGGCCTGTTTTCCCTGCGAAGATACAAAGGCTTGGCCACATCGTTTCCACAAAAAACAAACAAAAAAAAAAGACGGTGAGTGAGAGAGGAAGAGTGCCAAAGAAAGCGCAAAGTAGAGGATGACAAAGGCAACACTGTCATCCACCATTAGGGTCCCGTCTGTGACCAAGTGTTTTCCCTAGTTTCCAATGCTAAAAATAAGGAACCAGAGGGGGGGAAGAAAATGAAAAGGCGACAAAGGAGGCAAGATCCACCCCCATTCTACAGTTAATTTGACTTACTTTATGAGCTTCCCTTCCCTCCTCCAGGAATCCGTTTTGTGCCATCCTTACGCTTCTGACTTTTGCTGCTAATTAAGGAACGTTGCAAATCCCCACCAAAGCAATGGTCATGTTTAAAGAGTATCAAGTGATGCTTTCCCAAAGTTCGCATCAACAAACCCCAATCTCATAGTCTGGCAGTATTTGAGCATCGAGCCTGTGCTGGTCCTCATATCACTGTGTTTCAATTTATGTAATAAATACGATTATTTTATTTAACAAAAAATAATTCAAACTCAAGTAGAAAAAAAAACATATTTTTTGTTCATAAAACAAGTGAAAAATGAAGAAAACCTGAAACTACATTTTACATATACAAACTAACAAAAGCAAACTAAAACAAAAAAAAAGTTTTTTCTTCCTTGTGAATTCATTTAATGAGTCTTTGGGCTTGATTAACAACAAATTTGCGTGTTTGTTATGGCTGGAACGACTTCCTATGGCTTGAAGTAATACGTGTCTTCATTTTTGGTTCATATATGATAACATTTTCTTAGCTTTAAGACTTTGGGCTTACACAATGCTTATATTGTTTTTATTTTATTTTTAAAGGTCAAAGGTAAAGACCCAATGATTGTCACACACACGTCTGGGTGTGGTGAAGTTTGTCTCTACATTTAACCTATCCCCGAAGGGAGCAGTGAGCAGCGGCGGCGCCGCGCCCGGGAATCATTTGGTGATCTAACTCCCCAATTCCAACCCTTAATGCTGAGTGCCAAGCAGGGAGACAATGGGCCCCATTTTTATAGTCTTCGGTATGACCCGGCCGGCCGGGGTTTGAACCCATAACCTTCCAGTCTCAGGGCGGACACTCTACCACTAGGCCACTGATAACGCAATCTTGAAGTACAACCCCCCCCCATTAAAAACTAAAACGGTTACTAAAACTAATCAACGATTACTAAAACTAATAAAAAAATAACAAAAATGACACATTAAAAAAACTAAACCCAAAAAAAACCAAGACACCCTTCTCTGAAAGCAAATTAAAATGAACCTTAAAAACCAGCTAAAAACTAAATAAAAAAACTAACTCTAATGAACATTCCCAAACTATTTAAGCTATGGCAATAAAGACCTCCTCTCAGCCTCTTCAGTTTCTTCAAACTTCCCAGGGCCCAAATCCGTGCGTAACGCCTGGTCAGACGCACACTAGCAACCGGCGCAAACATTTCCTGCTTGGCTCCGGAGGCAAGGGGAGATCTCCGCAAGCCCCTTCCCCGCTCCATCGTCTACGTCTGACTCGGCACTTTTTAATTAAAGCTTTAAATGTGGCCGAGCGACCGGACTAAAGTGGGGAATGAGACCGGGCGGGAAGCAGACAAGCCTCAAGCGCTTGGAGTAACCTTGTCACTTCTAGTTTGGTAAAGTCAAAAAGGTGCAGTGAACCCTCCTCATGAGCTTCAAGGGGTCCCTCCGGAGCGGATTCGTTCTCTCTGGAGTCCATCTGTGTTGGTCGGACACATTGTGCCAGACAGTGTTCTTTGAGCGAAAGCCTGCAAAAGCTGAGACGTAGCAGATGCATGTTTGGGACTGAGAAAGAGAAGTGGGACTGACTGCATACATGTAATTGGGGACAATAGCCGGCTGTCACGCTAGTTTGCCAAGCCTAATCATTATTTAATAGACGGGTCACCTCCCCCCACGAACAATGCAATAGTCTCCGTCCTTTACTTTAAGGCCTTCATTGATTCAAGTCTTCTGCCGAATTAGACCCCAAAAGCCGTCCGTCCCTCCGTCGCCCGCCTGCCCACCCGCTCTCTCGGGCCTTCGACTGAACAAACAGATTAAGAAGCACCTGCGAGGGGCCGAGCACCCTCAACTCCGGGACCCTACACTACGGCTAAGACCGGGAGAGACGCCGTGTCCCGGGGAATGGAAGCCCCGGTGAGATCTAGTCCTCTTTAATCCGTGTTCAAGCAATCTCCGGCTTTTGATCCCCTTAGGAACCGCCCAGGAGTTTAAAAGAAGCAGGGGAAGACAATTTAAAGTGGCTCCGTACCATGCGCCGCATTCACCGAAACCTTTTGTCTGGGATCTGGCTTTTGTGTGGCGGGCGGCTTAGCGCTCCTCCGTAGGACTCCTCCAGTAACACTTTATTTGTTTTCCAGCTAGTCACTCGGACGAGGGCTCCGACGTGGACTCTGAGCCGGGTCTGCCTCTCAAGAGGAAGCAGAGGCGCAGTCGGACCACCTTCACGGCGGAGCAGCTGGAGGAGCTGGAGCGGGCTTTCGAGCGCACGCACTATCCAGACATCTACACGCGGGAGGAACTCGCTCAGAGAGCTAAACTCACCGAGGCTCGTGTTCAGGTTAGCGCCCTCCGATGAAAAAAAATCGCCACTGTCAGGTGATGAGTGGCTCTGTCATGGATCATGCGGGTGTTAAACGGCATTGGGATGTTGCCACGCATTCCAAGACGTGTTAAGACTTCAAGACCTCTACCCCGCATTAGTCGGGAAGGTGGCGTGGGGGGGGGGTTCCCCAGACATGTAGAGAGAGACACACACACAGGCACACACACACACACGCACACACACACACACACACACACACACACACACACACACACACACACACACACACACACACGCGCACGCACACACGTGCACACACACACTGCATCCACTGTATGTGAGGACAGCTTCCCATTTTTCTCAGCGGCGATGTAAAGATCCCCAGAATACATCACGGCTCGTTCAGATGGTGCGCTGATACAAGCATTAACAGCTGGAACGGCCCTCTGGCTTTATATGAACCCGGTGACTCGCCGCAGTACACAAAAGATGTCTGTGGTTTCACTGCACACTCCTCATATTAAGATCTCTATCAGTTTGGCTTCTTGTAATGGCACAGTGAGGCTTTATTTTTACATGAAGTGCTGAAAAAGTCAACTTTTCTTTCGTGTGGTCAACAGATAAATCAGTGTTTCTCAGCCTTTAGTGAGTCAAAGCAGCCATTTAGAAAAGCCTCATATGAAAATGTCACCAAAATTATGAAGACTTGGTTTCTACAAAATAAGGAAAGGAGAAAAAAAAAAAAAAATCCGGTATTTTCCGGACTATAAGTCGCTCCGGAGTACAAGTCGCACCAGCCATAAAATGCCCCAAAAAGTGAAAAAAAAACATATATAAGTCGCTCCGGAGTATAAGTCGCATTTTGGGGGCAATTTATTCGACAAAATCCCACACGAAAAACAGTCATGAACGAACAACAACAGGCTAAACAATAGCAACAACAGGCTAAACGATAGGTATGCTAACGTGACAAACACAAACAAAGAGCTGAGAATGGGCCTGACGTAACATATAGAGTGATTAAGGACAACTATTACATGAATAACATGTTTATAAAACCATCGGTGTCACTCCAATTCATTAAATCCATCGATCGTTCTTTGTCAACAATGGGTGCGCGCGGCTGAGGGCGCTTGCACTTCAAAATATTCCACAGGCTCATATAACGATAGATGAACTATATTTCAAATAACTATAATATAAGCCAATAATATTATCAAACCATCCGTGCACTTTAAATCCATTAAATCCATTGATCAAATTCCTCGTCCTTTGTCAACATCGCCGCGCGTGCCCCCTGAGGTCAGCCTCATCTTTATTCCACACATCTAGTATATAACTATATTGTAGCGTTAACAAAGTACAAGGATAGATGTGGGTTTGGTAAACGACTCTTTATTAAACAAAACAAACTTCCAAGCGTGTGGCGGCGTGGACTTCCAGACACGAGAGCTCCATGGCATAGGACCGGGCGTGTGTAATGGCCATGTCCGAGCCCCATGCGCCGTTTGCGGACAGCCACTCGGCCGAGCGCCGGCCCCCGACTCAGTAGAGTAGGACCGGGCGTGCGTAAAAGACATAATAGTTTTTCAAACCTTCTATGTCACTCCAAATCCTTAATTCTTTCAAACTCTTTGTCCTCCGTGTCACTAAGAAATGATCACCGCTAATGATGCCGGTAGTCCTTACGTGGGTACGTTTGTCCTTTATGTAAACAACTGCCGCGCCACGCCGCGCCGCGCTGTGCCACTGATGTCACTTGAAATAGTAATCCATTGGTACATCACGGTTCTCCAAAGTTTCTTTCTGCTGCTCGATTACTGTTTTCAGCTGCATATTTTAAAACTTTAAATTTGTAACCTGCAAAATATGAGTTTCTTTTTGGTGCCATTTTTCTTAAGCCCACCCAGTTGATGAGTCATGGCCAACGGTGAAATTTAGAGCGCCCTCATCCAGTTTCGTCTGAAAATATAATTTTTTTCAGATGTAGTTTTTTGTTTTGTTTATTTGGTTGTTTTATCAAAGTCAAAGTCTGCTTTATCGTCGATTTTTTTATATATATACTAAGACACACAAAGAGATTGAAATTACGTTCCCACTATCCCTCGGTGAGATAGTACACATATGCATACAAACAACACAAAAAAAACCAAGAAGCCACAAACAATGAATAAATAAGAGTGTTGAATAAATGATAAATAAACAAATAATAATAAATAATAATAATAAATATAAGAGGAGCAAAAATGGAGCAAGTGTACATACAGCGGACAGTGGACTTGGATATGGTGCTTTAAAGTGTTAATTGCTTTATTTGATGTTTTCTCTATTTTTTATGTTTTGAATATGTTCAAGATAAAGATATAAAAGCATGTGAAGTGATCAACTATACTAAAAATAACATGGGAAGTGGTCAACTATACTTGTAAGTGATGTCTTAATGATCAAGTAAAAATTTGGGAAAAAAAAAACATATATAAATCGCTCCTGAGTATAAGCTGCCCCCCCGCCCAAACTATGAAAAAAACCGCGATTTATAGTCCGGAAATTACGGTATATATACAGTATATACATAATATATGTGTGTGTTTATTTTGATATTTATTTATTTGTCTACTTTCAGGTGTGGTTCAGCAACAGAAGAGCCCGATGGAGGAAGCAAGCGGGAGCCAATCAGCTGATGGCGTTCAATCACCTAATCCCAGGCGGTTTCCCTCCATCGGCCATGTCGGGCCTGCAGCCCTATCAGCTGCCCGAAAGTCCCTATCCGGCAACTTCAATAGCCCAAGGTAAGGCTTTGCTTGACAAGTTCATTTTATTAGGTGCAGCTGCACATCCGATTTGGTATTGGATTTTTTCCATTTTTGTTCTATTCCGCGCGTGTGAGTGAAACTCACCGGCAACGTTTTTATAATCCACTTGGATGGTTCTAAACTGTGTCTCTTTGATTGCAAACAGCAAGCGAACAGCCCAGCACGGTGCATCGACCGCAACCTCTGCCGCCCACGTCCGTGCACCAGAGCGGGCTCAGCTCCTCGTCCAGCGCTCAGGACGCAGGTTCGGCGTACTGCCTGTCGTCCGGACGTCACGGCTTTTCGGGATACTCGGACAGCTTTGTGGCCCCGACAGGACACGCCAACGCCGTCAACCCCGCCGCCATCGGCAACAGCCTCTCACCTCAGGTTGGTTGGTGGCCGGGCGGGTGCACGCGTTATTTGCCAAGACATTGATGAGGTCCTTGTTGGTGTTGAAAAAGGCCGAATTTCATTTATGTTCATCCAGACGGGTTGATGAATTTGCAATGCGGCCGGCAAATGTCACTCTCCAAGGCGACAGATACGTATGAGTGTGCATAAGTATGGCTTTGGCGGGTGACACAAATCAAAACTGAAAAGACAATTATGACCGATTACACAGTCATCAGGCTCCATCAGTGGCTTCCTACCGGGCCCGAAGATGCTCTAACAGGCGGAAAACGAGCTTTTAGCCTCCACAAAGGGTGGTCGGGCCAAGATGCAATGCATGCTGGGTACTAATTCCCATGAGGGACAATCTCAACGTCCTGTCAGAAAGCAGATAAAAATAAGTGCCTGAGGCCAGCTTGCTACCAACCTGAACGCATGAGTTTGGATGCAAACATAAAAGGGTGTCTTTAATTCATACGGCCGCCCACCCTCCAAGTCAAATCAAGTCAAGTCAAGTTTATTTGTATAGCCCTAAATCACAAAGAGTCTCAAAGGGCTTCACATAGCCCAAAATTGACAATTATTCTCAAAGCATCCCCTGATCATAAGCTCCCAAAAGGGCAAGGAAAAACTCAAAAAAACCCTGCCAGGGGAAAATGAGAAACCTTGAGAAGGGACCACAGATGGAAGGATCCCCCTTTCAGGACCACCAGCTTGTAATCGATGCAGAGAGGGCACAACTAATACATAATATGAAAATCAATGAAAAAATGGATGTCGGAGGTGCCCTCGATTGTCCTGGCAGTGTCTTCAAGGAGGTTGAGCTGCAGTTTCTTCATCTTGAATTGGCCCCCGAGAATCCAGCTAGCCGCTATCAGCTTTTGCGCCACCTAACCTCCTCCCCAGCCAGGGAGGGGGTGGGCAGAGAGAACAACACAAACTCCGGCCAAATCGGCCACTCCAAGTTAGTTAAAGGCCATCTCATAGAAATGTGTCTTTAAACGTGTCTTAAATGTTTCTACTGAGGTAGTAGTTCTAATATCCATTGGTAGGGCATTCCAAAGCTCTGGAGTCCAAATAGAGAATGCTCTAGAACCTGCAGACATTTTCTTGGCCCTCGGTGTAACTAAAAGACTAGAGTTTTGCGAACGAAGGTTACGAGACGGAACATAAGGAACGACTAGGTCGACGAGATATGAAGGCGCTAAGCCATGCAGTGATTTATAGGTTAGTAGAAGAACCTTGAAGTCACATCTCAAATGGACCGGGAGCCAATGTAATTTGGCTAATATTGGGGTAATGTGATCAAATTTTCTTGACCGTGAGAGCAGCCTCGCAACGGCATTTTGCACTAACTGTAGACTTTTGATACTGGACTTAGGAAGACCAGAGAATAATACATTACAGTAGTCTAGGCGCGACGTGACGAACGCATGTATAATAGTTTCCGCATCCCCGGTCGAGAGGATCGGACGAATCTTAGCAATATTACGAAGGTGAAAAAACGCAATCCTGGTTATATTCTTAATGTGTTTTTGAAAGGAGAGCGTTTGGTCAAATATTACCCCGAGATTAGTTACAGTGTCACTCTGAGTGATAGTACGGTTATCTATAGTTATAGTGGTTTCCTTAAATAAGTGTTGATAACGAGTAGGACCAATTATCAACATCTCAGTTTTATCTGGGTTAAGACGAAGGAAGTTGAGAGACATCCATTGCTTGATTTCCGCGAGGTACGCCTCGAGATTACAACAGTCCCGCGGATCTGTCATCAATAATGGC
This sequence comes from Syngnathus floridae, assembly GCF_059516105.1. NCBI lineage: Eukaryota > Metazoa > Chordata > Actinopteri > Syngnathiformes > Syngnathidae > Syngnathus > Syngnathus floridae. The sequence continues at coordinate 1,430,630 of NC_142426.1, read as the reverse complement.
ATATATAACTGGGTGTCGTCCGCGTAGCATTGAAAACTAATATTATATTTACGTATTATGTCCCCAAGCGGAATCATATAAATATTAAATAAAATCGGTCCGAGTACCGATCCCTGTGGGACACCACAAGTAACATTATAGAGCTTAGAGGACGTATTGCCATGGACCACACGGTGCGTCCTGTCTGATAGATAGGAATTGAACCAGCTGAGTGCTGACCCTGAGATACCAACACAACTTTTAAGACGCCCTAATAAAATATCGAAGTCTACAGTGTCAAAGACAGCACTAAGATCGAGTAGTAACAATACAGACGACGTATTTGAATCCATAGCTATGAGGAGATCATTAGTCACTTTAGCAAGTGCTGTCTCTGTGGAATGATTAAATCTAAAACCAGACTGAAAAGCGTCATATCAATTATTAGCGATCATGTAATCAATAAGCTGCTGCGCTACTACTTTTTCAAGAAGTTTTGCTATGAATGGGAGGTTTGAAACTGGCCTATAATTACTGAGACAGTCCGGGTCAAGATTTGCTCGCTTAAGTAACGGTTTAATAATGGCGGTTTTAAAGGTTGTTGGCAGTCTCCCAGAGGAAACAGACAGACTGATTATATTTAAGACGGACAGTCCTAGAATTGGAAATAATTCTCTAAGTAGTTTGGCTGGAAGCGGGTCGAGTAAACATGTTGTTTGTTTAGCCGCACTAACCAATTTTGTAAGCATTTCAAGGGACACGCTTTTAAAATTTGAGAGGGTTATTGCATGATCCCCAGCGCTAGTAACCGGCGGAGCGATTGGAATGGTATTCTTGATCTCGTCCCTAATGGACTCAATCTTTTGAGCAAAAAAATTCATAAACTCGTCAGCTGAGTGGAAGGAGCTATCGGGGGTCGGCCGGCGCAGAGTTAGCTTTGCCACTATATCAAATAGGTATTTAGGATTGTTTTTATTGAGATTAATGACTTGCGAAAAATAACGAGTTTTTGCTAAGGTAAGCGCATCTTTATATTTCAGGAGGCTGTCCTTCCATGCCTGATGGAAAACCTCAAGTTTGGTTAAACGCCATCTGCGCTCATGCTTTCTACATAATTGTTTAAGTGTACGTGTTTCATCTGTGAACCACGGAGTTGGCCATCTACGGCGAGTTTTCAGACGTAGCGGCGCCACAGAGTCAATGGCTTTTAATAATGTCGCATTGAATTCATTTGTAAGATTATCAATAGAGCCGCTGTATTATCCACTGAGGATGCGATAGGTTCGAAATGAAGAAGTAGGTGTTGCCGCAAAATGACTTTTTGCCCAATTCATTTGCCATTGTTGAAAAGGTGTGCTAAATCGAGCACACTGTTGCTTTGCATCTGAATCTTTCACTATTTGTTCACATTTCTGTGAGACTTTAAGATCAATTCATACACTCGCGGGGTCACAAAGCGAGCGGCACGTCAATAAAAAAAAGGCCAAAGGTTGTGCGGCCGGCCTACTGGCTGGTTTCAGCATTAACCTTTAGCGGGCAGTGGAGGAATGTCAGTCTGGAATTGCAATCACACGTTTGCCGAGTGTCTTAATTGAAGCCAATGAAGTCATCTAACCCGTTGTAACGCGGTGTGTAATTTATGCAAATGATTCACTTTGTTGGCTAATTTCTTTTAATTTGTATATTCATCCCAGCTGTTTGAATGCATATAGCAACGCGGCATTTCGGATTAGGAAACAATTAATTTCCTGATTCGGGCTAAATAAGAGAGCGGGAGCGATTACGTTCAATGACATTGAGAGTTAACGAAGACTTTTGGAACTTCACAACCTCGTTTTTTTTTTTTTTTTTAATGGCTTGTTTTCTGGGTTTTCAAAAAAGAATCACTTTTTTTCATATTTGTTCAAATACTCACCCGTATGACCCATTCGGTGTGTGAAAAAAAACGGTCCCCACCTCTTATGTACAAGAAACCGCCGCACCAGAGGAAAAACAACCAATCAGAGACAGATGGTGATTTATGAGTTGTCAGTCAATTGTCAGGCACAGTTTACAGATCACATTTCTAATGTACTACTCTCAAGTCATATAATGACAGCTTTTACAAATATGAAATTTATTTTCATTTGCAAACCCCCAACTTAAATCTCCCTTATCTGCTTACCTGAACGGCAGCTTTGTGAGTTAGCCAGACTTGTCGCTACGTCCGTCAGACTCGCATGTTCCGTTAACTCCAGATATGGTCATATCAGGACCAAGTGACTGATGTGGATAAGGTGGACTTTTGATGAAGGAGATAGTTGTCCGAGATATTAGAGAGCGATCGCTGTCTCCGCTTTAGCTGCATAGTCCCTCTGCTGATCTGGTGCATACCGACGCAATCCGTTCTCACCGAGGAAGCGAGCGGCTAGGATTTGCACCCCACTGAGAACTAGTCTCCGGAAAAACCTTAAAACAGACACACCATCGCCAACTGCTGCCGGAGAAATGTCGGACCGCCGACGCGTACTATTTCCTAACACTAAACGACCACTTGAGAATAAAAGTCAAGCAATGCATCTAATCTTTTTTTCTAGACACGTATCATGAATCTATCCATATAGTATGCACATAATAAATACCTTACGCTATTAGAATTCTGTATGAAAAATGTGTACAGTCCAAATTGTTTTACTTCATTACATGCTGTTTACATTCAATGTGATGCTACCAAAAAATATTCCAGGTCCGAAAAAAACGCAAGCAAAATAAATGTATGCTTGAAATTCAACAAATCAACTTTAAATCTGACAAAACCCTGAGTGAAAGTATTGTGATCATGTGATCATCTTTAGGAGTTAAATAAGGTTGAACTTGAATTGACAAGATATGAGGTCTGATCAGTCACAACCTGCATGACATCGAATACATCAGTCATGATCAGAATATACATACGTGCCAGCTGGTGGCTATTTTGGTAAGCTTCATTTCCTGCATTAAACAGCCTCATATCGTTGTCATTTATTATTTCTTCTCTTTGCATTCCTGGCCCTCACCTTTTCTTTTCATTGCACAGACTGTAGCGCTTCCCCTGTAAGTCACCCCCCCTTTTTTTTTGTTTTTATTAAAAAAAGTCAATTTCATGACCTTGTTTCTCACACAAACCTGTGCGCAGCTGTTCATGATGTATCACCATCAAACTGCAAAGAAAATATGCACACAAGTTGCACTGCGGTTTCGACACATCGGCGACGTCTCACACGCGCACACGCACGCACACACACACACACACACACACACACACACACACACACACACACACACACACACACATGCGCACGCACACACACGCACACACCACTACCCCTCGTTCCCACGTACCCTTTTGGCCTCTAGGCCTCACAAGGACACGGTGATTTTAGGGCATCAAGAGATTTTGAAAGAGGGTGTGTCTTTAAACAGACACACCAGTTTGAGCGCAGACGTAAACATAAATTTAGGACACTTGAAAGTTGCAGAAATGGCATCTTTTTCTATTTTGTGGTACAAATACTGAACTAGATTAGACTAGAAACGCTTCAAAACAGAAAAAATACTCTAAAAAGCATGATTTTTGTTGGCTTATTGCAGTGAGTATCTCATTGTTATGTTTTGTATTGTTTTTTTGTTTTTTTTATCTCTAGTGGACGACGGCTTTCTCCATCGCTCTATTAATCTCTCTCTTCTATCGCCATCTCGCTCTCGATCTAATCGAACGCGACGTTACAAATTGCCCTTTTTCCAAGTCTGAGGGCAGGTATTTAGTGGCAGTCCACTTGTGGTGAAAACATGTTGCCGCCTTGCCCCATCCAGGAGTCTGAGCGTCAAACCCTAACCTTCCTATAGCAAGCGATAGCCGTGGGCTCCTTTGTCCCCTCGTCAGTGAAGCGGAATAAAAAGAAACCATATGTATGAGGTTAGCCAGCGCGGTCTCACAACGAACAATGACTGCGCCTCCACTTCTCGGAGCCCACCTGAGTAGACTTGATTGAATGTCTTTTCTTCTGTCTTCTAATCCCCCTCCTGGCTCTGCTCTCCCCTGCAGGTGATGGGCCTTTTGAACCCAGGCGGAGTACCTCATCAGCCTCAGAGTGACTTTGCTCTCTCCCCTCTGACCGGAGGCTTGGAGCCCAACGCCGGCATGGCCGCCAGCTGTCACGGCTCTCAACGACTGGAGGCTTTACCGGGTCTAACCGGCATGCCCGCCCTGCCGAGCACTCAGTCTTACTGCCCGCCCTCCTACACGTCGCCAGCCTACGCTGTTGACCACCATCCGTCGTACCAATACGGGCAATACAGTCAGAGCAAGGTAAGCCGGCCTGAAGTCTTTTTTATTTTTTCCAACAGTGGAATGGGAAAGAATGACACATTTGTATGAAAACTAAAGCAATAGTTCTCATAGGGAATAATGTAAATCTAATGAATGGGTTACAGAAAGCCATTTACAAAAAATACTATTTAGGGAGAATAGCTTAATAAACAGAAAAGTGTAACGTCAAAGTATGTTCTCGCACCCTCTATAAATGCATCACATTTGAAATTCATACAAATTTGAAACTTGTATTGATATAAACAGCATTCCATTTCTTTGAATACATTGATGCATTGTCTTTTATGCACGTAAACTGGTCTATTCATTAATCTGCGGCTCTGTTGAGCATTTTGGTATAGGATTTGGGACTAACGTAAACCATGCTAATTGCGCCGACCCTTCTGATGAGTGACCGTCTCAAATGGGCTGGCCCTGCGCTGAGATTCCACGTACATACATTGTTGGCCCGGTTACCTCCGTTTACATTACGCTCATCAAACCAGCCAGGTAGTTTGATGCCGAGGCATTTCGGCTGCGGCTGCGGTGGCGGTGGGGGTTGGTTCGCTTGCTCACTCGCTGTCCTTTCGTGAACCCCCGTGATGATGAGCTAGCCAGCCCATTGGACTCGAGTGCGGCTCACCTATCCATGTAATGAGCCCCGTGTTGGCCTGACTCAAAGAAAGGAGGCACTTACCAAAATGTGTGTTTGACAGGAGGGAGGGGTGCGTGTGGCTTCTCGTGGGGGTACATGGTGACCATCAGTGGCTACATCTTGAGCTCATTAATTTAGCCCGTCCTGGGAGAGATGTTGGGGCAGGAGAGACATATTTGTGAGGAAGGGGCTCTTTAACAGGGGGCGATTATGACCCTTGGCAGGCTCATATTGAAACCATGTGTCCAACAGGAGGTCAGATTTACTTATTGATCAACGGAGCAGAACTAGAGGGATCCAGGCGGAGGGTTAGCTTTGCTTTGCTTTGCTTTGCTTTGCTTTGCTTTGCTTTGCTTTGCTTTGCTTTGCTTTGCTTAGGTTTGCTTAGGTTTGCTTTGCTCTACCAACCATCAAAGGGGGGGGGGGGGGGGGTCTCAAGAGATCCCCAAAGCTCTGTTTTTATAGGACGTTTATTGTTCAACCCAGGACCTGACTTTTCCATTCTCACCTGCTCTTAAACACTTTCCTTTGCTCCTTTCTCATCTTCAGGTGCCTTTTATTATTTAAAGCCACCTTCTCTTCAACACGGAGGCTTCCCTGCACTTCTAGTCGGACTTAGCCGACGTCTCCTCTAGACCCCCAAGCGCCAAGCACCCCAAGGTCTACCACAGAGATGGCAAAGGGTTGCATCGCCGCGATGCAGCGTGTACTGATGGCGGGCGTGCGGGCTGGACGGGAATAATTAGAACCAAAGGTGCAGCAGCCTCTCCAGTTACCTCGTGAGTCTCGTCATGCGCCGAGGACCGGGCAGGAAAAACAGGATTGGTGGTTGGGGGTATTTTTAATACATTCAAGATTCTCGACTTGATTTTTGCAACCTGTGGCGGACTTTAGCTGCATTTCCAAACTGTGGGGCTCCGACACAAAGGGTGGAGCCTGACACGTTGATTGGTCAGCATCCCATATAGACACCTCTTTTCCTTTTTCTCTCTGGGACCAAGTTGAGTGAGGATGAATGGATTTCTTTTCCTCGTCAAAAAGGCAGATGTTCTTCTGGAAGCTGACAACGATGGAAAAGACATAAAACTACCCTGATGTAGTTTCTCGTTGAAGACGGCTTAAACACACACACACACGCACACACACACACGCACGCACACACACACGCGCGCGCGTGGGGAAGAGCCACAGGTCGTGTGTGAAACGGGACGAAGAGACGACCCAAAGAAAGTGCAATACCTTCATACCTCATAAACGAACGCAGACCACATGTGCACGAATGTGTCCTACAAGAAAGAATTTTTGTTTCGTCATTCGTTTTGGGTTGTGTGCATGGCCAATCAGGGGAACGGTTGACGAAAAGCTGAACTAAGCCAAAAAAATGGAGGAAGAAAAGCATTTGTCTACAGGAGAACACATTTGACACTTCTTTTCATTTGCATGTATTGAATTGATTTTGATCAGGATTTTTGTTCCATTCCTTATTTATTTAGTTTTGTCAAGTGCTCTGCGTATTTTGTGATTATGTAATCGCAAGTGCTTAAGTCTTAAAACAATGTTCATTATTCATGTGTTTTTTTTCTTCTCAAATCATATTGTATCCTCTTTGTTTGGCTTCAACTGATTTTGTTTGAAGACTGTGTACAATGCAGCACTATTTACTATTTATAATAAAAAGAGGTCGTGACTCAGTGAGTATTTTAGATGCGCATGCTTCCGTTTTAATTAGTTGTGCTGCTCCTCACGGAGTCCCCATCTCGGCCACCGGGGACAGTATGATACGACCAGACAGACGCAAATGTAAAAAAATGACAAAGGCTATTATAGTGCTGAAAATCTCTCTTGTACAGCATTTATGGTGACAGCGATCGCAATGTGTCTGTGAACTGCACAACTGGCGCACCCTCTTGGAGCACTAAATCATGAATATATCCTATTTCATAACCACTTCTTTGGACAAATTCCTGCTCTCGAGGGGCTCCTTTGCACCCCTTGATGACTAAAGCAGAGTTGCCATAAATCTCCCGGGCGCCCACTGGCCCACAGACGCTCTCGGACATCAGTCACTGACATGGGCTGCACAGGGTTCAGAGGTTCTTTTTGCAAAAAAAACCTTCAACCTCCGCAAAAAGCTGCAAATATCACTGGTGAGTTTTGATCACTCCCACAATTTTTTTTCTTCTCATGTGGAGGATTGAGGGATCAGGTGTGCAGCTGTTAGCGTCATTCATTTGTCACTCTGCTAGTGTGGGAATACATACGCGGAATGCATTTGTTGTTTGAAGGCATTTGGGGAAGCCAATGTGCTGTATTCATTTTGTACAATAAGATAACCTTTATTAGTCCCACAATGAGAACATTTACCAATACATTTTAAGAAATGATATAGTATATTTAATAACATGCTAAATATTGAAATAAAATATATCTAAATATTTGTTTTATTATTTCTGTATTTATTTTCAAAGTACCGTAATTTCCGGTGTATAAGCCGCACCGGACTATAAGACGCACCAGCTAAGATTCGGGGATATTTTAGGTTTTTTCTTACATAAGCCGCACCGGACTATAAGCCGCACGTGCACACGAATTTTTTACAAAGAAAGACAGTACACAGAAAGCCTTTTTGAAGTTTGAATAACATGTTTTAACATGTCTTTCTAAACATTGCCTGTGACGCAGCAGTAGTACCGCAGCAACACTGAAGTGTGCACGCGAGTTATTAACAAAGAAATACTGGACACAGAAAGCTTTTTAAAAGTTTTAATAACATACCTTAACATTTCTTTCCAAACACTGCTTGTGATGCGGCACTAATACCGCAGCAACACGGAAGTAACACAGCACTAATAGGGTTTGATTAAATAAAACATACCGGTAAAAGTCACTGAGACGCGGCGGTAACACAGCAGCAACACAGTAGCACAGCACTAACAGGGCTGGTTAAAGTAAAAGTAAAAAAAAAGAGCTTCATCGTCTTCATCTTCCTCCTGTGCACTGAAACCATCGAAGTCTTCCTCCTCAATTTCCGATTGGAATAGCGTTAGATATCCTTCACCACACACTTTCTCAGTATCTCTTTCGTCGTCGTTTTTATCCATTTCTTCTGCCATTTTCCATGATGAGGGTCTGTTCATGCTAATCTTATTCATGCACAAAGCGCTAAATTACATTAAACTAGCGAGCGACACGTATAGCTTCAGAGTAAACAGGACCACGAAATAAAGAAAAGGGTGCCGCAACACAATGTCATCAACATCGACTGCCTTTAGCTTAAAAGCGGCATCATATGCATTTCTTTTGTCCCCCATAATGACGGTTTGTGTATAAAAGCTTCCTTTCAGTAATGTCCGTCTTGATCGCGTTCTGCATGATGCGCGAAATGTTGTAAACACAAACTAGCACCTCTTCTTTGGCACATTATCTCTTCTTCGCCTGGCTCGCTCTTGCTTCCTGCTAGAGCGCCCCCTGGCGGCCGGAGGCCGTAAAAATCCATAAGTACGCCGTGCCGCCATTTAAGCCTCAGGGTTCAAAGTAACCTTCTGAATAAAATGCATTAAAAGTTCACATTCATTACAACTTGTTTTTGGTGAGCAAAATGTCAGAAGAATTGAATTTAAATGCTGATTTATTGGGTTTTAATACAATGCAGATGGTCCAAACAGCGCCACTGCTTTGTGTAATCTCTGAGTCACATGGCAGAGTAAGAGAAAGGGTTTAGAGCGCAGGTGTCAAACTCAAGGCCCGGGGGCCAGATACGGCCCGCCACATCATTCTATGTGGCCCGCGAATACAAATTGTGCATCAAATTCGTGTGTCATTACTAGAATTGCAAATTGTCTTCACTTTTAATATCTTTTTTAAAAAATATTTGACCAGTTTTTACTCGTCTGATTTGAAAACGAGTTATTTGTCAGTTTGTTTTGTAGCTTTTACTGTATATAATAGTGTTAAAAGTAAAAGTGATCAAGTCATCACAAAAATCACGGAAAAAGTCTTATATAAGCTGCACCTGACTACAAGCCGCAGGGTTTAAATTTTGGAAAAAGTCGCGGCTTATACACCGGAAATTACGGTAATCGCATTTTCTCGATTTTATTTGATGCTCTTTATTATATGAAATAGACTCTCACGCTGTTCTATCATGTTGTCTTAAATGTTGCCAACGCTGCATCCTTCCTTTGCAGCTTGGTCAACCTGGAAAGAGAATTCCCCGCATCTGTGGTCCCTGTTCAAGGTATTTTGAGTTATTCCTTGCCCTCTTGGGGGCTTTATATCAGGGGAACAACTTCATATTTGTCAACTGTGTGTCACATTTGTTTTAGGATTTTGCCTAGAGGCTGCCAAATCCATGTTGTCCAAATCTTAGCAGGGATTAGTTTTCTTTTATTTTGTCAGCACATCTTAATGACAAAAGCATAAGCAAGAGCTCACTCCATGTGTAGTTTTCAAATGAATTGATGATTCAAAGTAGAATTGCACTTTATTCAGTGCCATTCTTTTTCTCCCCCACATTAGTGATAAACTCTAATATACAATGACCAAAAAAGTGCACGAGGGAAGCTTTGAGATAGGGTGTCAGTCAAGCGGCAATACACTGGAGACAACTTAACCTTTGACCCCGACCCCCTTTGAAATGAGTAGACTACTTGACCGGAGGTGACAACAATCCATGAGTCGGTGCGCCTTCCAAGCACTCAAATTGAAAGTGAAGTAAAGCGGACAAAGGGCTTGAAAAAGAAATGTTTCCAATGGGAAGGAAGAAAGGCAGCAAATGCTTTGAATCACAATGACAGAGTGGAATGTTGGTTGTAGACTTGCAATTTTTTTTTTTTTTGCCTTTTCCTCAGGAAGAATTGAACCCGAAAAAGAATCAAAAGGGTCTTTATAGTATAATGTGTTTCATAGGAAACTGAGATTTATCAGTTTCTCTGGAGAAATGATCTACAGTACCTGCAGTAATATTCATCTTTTGTTTTTGCAGAGAAGTTGTGTATGCCTGTGAGTGCTGCAATATTGTCTTTCCACATGCGTTGTGTCGCTGTTTTTGTTAAAATCGCTTAAAATGTAATAACACATATGCAGATGCATCTATGGCGTTTCACAAGTTGCGTTAGCTTTAAACTAGAAGCACAATTATGTCGTTGTTTTAACCCTGTGCCAATCGTTCAACTTTAAAATGAACTATCCTTGAATTTTACTGCGTCCAAATACTGAGAATGTATTGAACTATGTTTGATTAGAAACTCTGATTATTCATGCACAAAGCTATATACAAGCATATTCATTTAAGCTGCGGCTTGCAGACCCGACCCCTGTTTGAGAACCGCTGCTCCAAAGAGTGGATGGGTCGAATGTTTTGTCAGTTACCAAGCCAAAGAAATGTCAGGAAATTTCACTTCAGCCAAGACCTGCTTATGATTTTGCAAAAAATCTGTACTATGATTTCTTTTGCTTTCTCTCTCTCAAGCCCCCCCCCCCCCCCCCCCACCCCCCAACCCCCACCCCCACCCCTCCCCCCCTACCGACCGGCCTGCTGGCAGCAATAGACAGCTGCCTCTGATGAGCACATAGAAGGGTGGAAACATGGAGAAGTGTGGGTCAACGGCAGGCTGGAATCTCCTCCCGTGAGGCCCAATCAGGATCAATATCATACACTCAGGCACGCACGCACACACCCGCACACACTGGGAGGCAGTGATGCCGACACATCTTGATGTGTGGTGGCGTTTGGTAAAATTTCAAAGTAGTTTTCATTTCACAGAACATGCCACTTTATAGTCTTAATGCAAAGTTGTTGTTTTTTTTGGGGGGGGGGGTATCTGAGACACAGGCCAATGGTGTTGGTGGTGCAGTTGTAAATGACAACCACAATACAATGATAAAGCGTAGATTGATGTAAAAGTACAAATATTTGTTTTGGGCGAATCATTTTTTTCCCCCGGATTTGTTTGTATTCAATGTTGCGACCAATCCGTGTACGCACGTGCATGTCAGCATTTCTTCAAAGTCAAATACAATGACATCCCACTCTCAAATTGGCTCTAATTAAGACAAAAGAATGGCAATAGTCACCAGAGACTGGGCGACATTCTTTTACCATGACATGGTAAGTGATTTTTGGTGAGTGGACGCACGGCTACAGGGCAGCTTCAACCTCGCGTTGACCCCGCATGATCTAAGTTGACAAAGTGGTGACGAAACGTGAACCACAGTCTGCAGAATTAACTTCAATTGCACAGCCGGATTGTGGAGGGAGGTGAGGCAGTGGAGGGAGTGCACTTTAAAAGAAAACACACGCTTCGAATTTGTGTCTGCGCATGCACATTTGTGAACAAAACTTGACATTTATAATTCAAATACGAATTGAAATATTTGGTATGACTTTTTAATAAGATCTCCAAGTCGGCAAATTTAATTGTCAACCTGCAAAACAAAATGACCAGTCACACAGGTTTGTATGAATGTGACAAGATTTGCAGTGAGCTGCTGTACAAACAACACCTTGTTAATTGTCGCTTCAATCAGTATTCATTTGACCAACATTCTTTTTTTTTTCTCTCTCTCAATATCAGAAAGTGCAAGTCTTATTGCCACCTTTGCCTGCCCATTATCTATCCGCTCGCTGCTTTAAGATTTGCCAAAGGGAAGAGGTGAAGAAATGAACTCATTTACACATGCTCTTTGTGCAATGAAATCAGCCAGGTCAAAGGTTTGTGAGGATGAACAGCGCTTGTCTAATTTGAACTATCCGTGGCAATCCCTGGGGCTGCAGGGACCTGCTTCCACTTCCTACGTTGTAATTGCCTCATCCTCTTTTAGAAGTGGAGGTCACCGTGTAAACTACCCCCAAGAACTCACTCTCTCTGAGAAACTCTGATGCCAGAGTGGCCCAAACATATCCTCCACTCACATTTAGGTCGTTGGATAAACTCAACATGCATTCTTGTTTTTATTGTTGGACGAGGCGGGATTACACATTTAAAATGAAACAATGCTGACCTGACGGGGACAACAAGGCGTTCTCAACCTAAATGCTATTGGAAAAATATTGATTCGGCGGTCCCTATTGAACTAAATTGTACTATACGTTATTTTTCGTATTCTTGAAAAAATAAATAAAGTACTTTCAGTCACGCACACCAAGTGAAGTTCAGTCCACTCGTCTAGTCGTCGACGACTCCCATGGACCAGAAACAAAACGGACAACACGTTGCAAAGAATCCTCGGAAAGCTGCTGGGGCCTTTCGCCGCTTCTGATGGACCACCTTGCAAGTTGGTTGAAGAAGCCAACGAGCAGCCATACCCAACACGGATGATTCACCATTCGACATTGTAAGTCATTATTTTTTTTTTATCTTGTGCGACATGCTGTGTATGTCTAGAAATTCCAAACTGTACAGCTGACATCTACTTGAAAAGGACGTGTCCTATTATTTCTGTCGAGTGATGATGTGACATGGCTTAAATGAAAGCCATAAAGTCCATTGAATCATTTGTAATAACTCGAAACATCTGTAAATTAATAAATCCTTTGTGCTGCATTTCCTACCCATTTGTGAATTGAGCGAGAGCACACATTTGAAATGAGAGAAAAATTCCCAGCCAGAGGCGTAGAAGCCACTTTCTTACAGCTGGCTGTCAAGCCAGCCTCCACTGTTGGCTGCACAACCAATGCCTGGACATACGTAAGTATTTGGGCTATACAATCCTAATAATAATAATCATCATAATGATTGACTCTTTTATTGTCAGGTTTACATGAGCATACATTTAAATCATCCCAGTACACACATGCACACGTCAATATTGACAGACTGGGACAGCGGGTATCTCCTCTTTGGCACATGGAGAAGGTAAAAGTAGGTCAGGGTGTTGGCGTCTGGTCTGGGGTTACCGTTGCATTAAAATCAACTTGGCAACCCACGCAGAAAGTACTAGTTAGATCGAAGATGAACTGTGAGAAAGCAAACATCCGTAATGAGAGCAAGAATGTACATTTTGTACTCAATTGGCATGCACTTACTTGTCGGAGGACTTCCGTCACGTTTGTTCCCAGGGTGAAATTAACACGAGCTTTTATATGCGCATACACTGTTGGGTAATGTGAAGAAAAAATGTCACTTGGAGGCCCCTGTATTTGTTGGGCCACTCACTCACTCACTCACTCACTCACTCACTCACTCACTCACTCACTCACTCACTCACTCACTCACTCACTCACTCACTCACTCACTCACTCACTCACTCACTCACTCACTCACTCACTCACTCACTCACCTTGTCCGTGGTCGATTATGACTTCACACACAGATTGTAGCAGAGCCTCGCTCAGTCTTTGAAGAGCTCCAAAGTTTTCAATTGAGAATACGAACTGGTCAGACGGTCGGTTGGCGATGGCCTCCAGCTCGGTCATTCGGGTCAGTCCCACTCCGATACTGAAGAGGGTGACACCCTGTTGTCTGAGGCGCCTGGCGGGCTCCACCACATCATCAAAGGATTGTCCGTCTGTTAAGACCACGGCGATCTGAGGCACCCCCTGGTTGGCTCGACTTCCGGCGCTTTCTGTGAAGAACTGCGTCCGTATGAAATCCAAGGCCCTGCCTGTCATTGTGCCTCCCCTCCGAACGGGGTAATTGTTCAGTGCGGCTAACAGCGAGTCCTTGTCCTGGTGTTCATTCAATAGGAACTCTCGAAAAGGGTCGTTGGTGAATTGGGCCAAACCCACACGGATGTTGTTGGGACCGATGTCGAAACTGGACACCACGGTTCGGAGAAAAAATCGGATCTCCTGGAGATTGTCAGGGGTGATGCTGCCAGAGCTGTCCGCCAAGAAGACCACATCAGCCACGCTGGCATTCTCACATTCTGGGAGCGGATAGAAAAAAGTGAGTACCTTTCAATTTGCATCCAGACATTTGTTTGTATTCAGTGCCTCAAATAGTGGCGCGGGAGGTTACCTGTGATGTTGAGATCTGAAAAGTAAAACAAATATGTTATTTAGTCCATTTCATTTCATTTCATTTTACTTTATCCATGCGTTTTGTGGGTGTGTGTGTGTGAGGGGGGGGGGGGGGGGGGGGGAATAAGTCAATCAATCGTTAAAACCATAGTGGCTACGGGTGGTCCCAATTGGGCACTTGCGTGTTGGAGCTTCCCTTGCAAATTATTACCTGGGATGATGAAAGCAGCTGTAAAGGAGTAAAGTAAAGGAGAAATACACATGATTTATTCCATTTTCATTGATGAATGTAGTTTCACGTCATCTTTGCACGAGGTTGGTTACTTGTGGTATCGGTAGCTGAAAATGAAATCAAAAAGACAAACGTCATGAATTGCATTTTGATTTCAGAATGTACAGTATTACCTTATCTAGACATCAGGCATTTGGTGAAAACAAATTCAAACGACTGTGGCTGTGGGATCATGTGGGGGCACAATGCTGGTTAGCTGCTAGCCCATTGATGCACTTTTAATCATGCTCAAACCAACTACAATATCAATATTATAGTATATATAAAACTATAGTTTTCTTGTATTGAAGCTCGGCTGACGTTTTTGCTCATATACTATTCTGCAGTAGCCACAACCGTTTCCGTCTTAGTCCTTTAGGCATTCGCTTCTAACTTTTGGCTCGAAGCAATTTGGTACTTACTCATTGGGGTCACTGTTGAGAAAAAGAGGAAAAAAAGAAAGATTTTTTGGACATTAGTGTATTTGAACTTCCCTTGTAGATCATTTTTCTGGTGTACAATGTGCATTGTCGAAGTGGGGTAGCTTACCTGGGTTGATGGGAGTAGGAGGAGGAGCTTGAAAGTAAAGAAAGAAAAATGTGTTTGAGTTTCCCTTGTAAATACTTTTTCCGGTATACAATGTGTAAAGTACAAGTGCGGGAACTTACTTGGGTTGCTGGTTACAGTATCTTAAAAGTAAAGAAATAGAAAAACATGCGTTTGAGCTTCCCTTATTCCCATCATTATTTTTTTCAGTGTGCAAAGTACAAGTGTGGGAGTGAGTTGTTGCTAGTAGTATCTTAAAAGTAAAGACATTCAAAAACATGTTTGAGCTTGGGTTTCCCTTTGAGGTCATTTTTCCCGTGTATGATGTACAAAGTAGAGGTGCGAGGCTTACCTGTATTGTTGGGAGTCGAAACTTAAAAGAAAAGAGAGAAAACTTGCTTACTCCATTTTCATTTAGGAATGTACATTGTTACCATATCTATCCGTAATGTTGTTCAAACGACCGCGACGAGCGATAAAGTTGTCAAATGGATCTTAGCTATAGTGTCAGACTGATGAAGTGCTGAGAATCAGTATCTCTTTATTGTCCCAAAAGCAAAATGGTCGCAGCAATAGAACACAGACCAAGACATAACATAATCAGCATTGGGGATGCGTGATCATTTACGAAGAAAGTATCGGAGAAAATTGATTTCATTTCCTGTCGATCCGGTGCTCGATAATGAAAGCAGTCTCCAAAAACCACATTTGTTGTCAAGATTGAAACGTTTTCTTTTTAACCGTACTTTGACTTACCTTTGTTGCTAGATAGTATAATCGAGTTAATCGATTTTGGATTGAAAATGGATTACAAATTAAAAATGATCAAATGAATGAATGAATGAATGAATGAATGAATGAATGAATGAATGAATGAACGAACGAACGAA
>NC_142425.1:14475000-14575000 GCF_059516105.1 Syngnathus floridae | reverse complement strand
AACAAGTGCGCCTTTCTTAACAACACTTTTCTCCTGGCGTAAAAGTGTAGACGGTAAATATCTATCCAAAAAATGGCATCCTTTCTTGGTTTCCCACAATATTGAAATACGACTCGGGCAATTATGCTATGTGGCCGATGGTACGGTACGTATATATTTGATCACAGCCAAAATAGGTCCAAGCATATGTGATCACTTTGGTTCCAAAGCCTGCAGCAAGACTCTCTCTGGTGGAAAAAAAATCCAATCAAACCAAGCTAATTCGGTTACACTTGAGGTGCATAACTAACAGGAAACACACACACACACACACACGCCAACCAAAGCTATTAAGAACCTCTCGATTCGTTTTTTTTCCCCTCTTCTTCTTCCTAGGCATAAAATCAGCCTCTTGGCACATTCTGAAGACAATGGGTATCCATTGCTCAAAGTATTTCACGCAAGGAGGAGGATAATGATAGAAGGAGCACCGCCACTCACGACGACAGTCAAAGTGACCTTTTGGAGGAAATCCATTTTTTTCCCCACCCAATCACTGACCTCCGTCCATCTTTGCATGAGCATAGTTTGAGTCAACAGACGCAAGCACGTGGCCTCAAAACTGTGGCGTGGGATTCAAAGCAAGACGGCGGACACAACCACAAACAGGGGAAAGGACACAAAACAGAGAAAAGTGACTTCATGTACGAGAGCTAAATGAAGGGAATTGGCCACAACTAAAGAAAAGCACTGTTGGGAAACAAATGAAAAGAAGATTGTCACGAATCAACTCAAGAAGAAAAGCAGAGGTGCTCATCCTCTCTTATGTTGCATGTGACAAATGGCAGGCAGGCAGGCAGGCAGGCAGGCAGGCAGGCAGGAAGCTAGCGACTGAGTCCTTTCAGCTTTTGTCTCTTTCAACGGTGGTACTCACATGCTGACGGACGGAGGGCAGGCTGGGCGTGCTTGCTTGCGTGCTTGCGCGCTTGCTTGCGTGCGCTATGATGCTGATGAGGCGACTTTTAGATGAGTGTCAGTGCATGGAGCAGTCCCACCAAAAAGCCAGAGGGAGCGCATAAAAAGGACCGAGAGTTCAGAGCACCTCCACGCGTGAGCCTGCTCCAGTGCAAATATGACAAAGTAAGTGTCGAGATGCAGAAAAAAAATGTGTGTGTATTTCAAAATCCTTCCAGTGCCGCTTGGCTGCTACAGAAACAACAGATGCTAAGGCTCGCTCTCTAGTGCGCTCCTCTTGTTCGCTGTGGCCGCTCCTCCCACTCTGACAGCAGCTTGCTTTAAGGCGCAGACAGCCAGGCAGCCAGGCAGCCACGCAGGCAAGCAGCCATGCAGGCAGCCACGCGGGCGGGCAGGCAGGCAGGCAGGCAGGCAGGCAGGCAGGCAGGCAGGCAGGCAGGCAGGCAGGCAGGCAGGCAGGCAGGCAGGCAGGCAGGCAGGCAGGCAGGCAGGCAGGCAGGCAGGCAGGCAGGCAGGCAGGCACACACACAGACACACACACAGACACACACACAGACACACACACAGACACACACACAGACACACACATGCACACGCGGGCAGGCAGGCACTGTTTCCTCAGGTCACTCATGCAGCAGAAATGCGAGGTGATGCCAGGCTCTCCTGCCCTACTTTGGCTCAGGGAGTGACAGTCACCAACACACATCTTCACAAAAAGCTTCAGCAAGCATTTTTCCTTTTGATTGGAGGGAGTTTTCACGAAGCCCTCACTAATAAGTACTGCGATGGCCGAAAAATAAACCAGTCAGGGATGCGTTTCATCTTCAGTCATGACTCTCTCTCTCTGTCCGTCTGTCTCCGCTCTTTGAATTGCTCTAGTATGAATTCATTCCCGGCATGTTTCTTTTCACTTTCAACTTGCGCATCACGGTCAACGAGCATCATATCTCAAAGTGTGTGAAAAAAGGGAATGAAAAGCATGAAACACCACGTACGCATGGGTAACGCGATTGCGCTCTCAACGTTGCTGTGATCCATCACACGATAAGATGGACAAATGACAGACCTCCGTACAAACGTTCAATCTTGAGCACACAACCACGGCTCATTTTTGCCACGAGCAAGCCTCACCGCGCTTCATAACAAATAGACGGCACGAGCATATAGCGTCATAAGCGGACTAAGGCTAGCGGAGCTCATCCCCTGCGCGGCACCTCAGCATTGCTGCCGACAGACACGGACTGCGTCTGTGTGCGCGTGACAGTGACCGTTGCGTGTAGTCCATGTGACAGTTGCGTGTAGTCCGTGTGACTAAGACGCAACGCAAACAGAAGGCTTGACTAGAGCAGGAAAGGAAGGGGGAGAAGAGCACATTTGAAGCTGCCAAATCAGCTCCTCGTTACATCCAAACCCATCTGCGCCTGAAATGATCGCCGAGGTGAAAAGGTTCTGAAATACACAACAAGGATGACGAATCAATATTCCATGGCTTCCAAATTCACCGACCGCATGGAAGGTCAAAAGCACCAACGTTTGCCCATTGGCTGTACCTGGGGCACTGGCGCACTTGGCCCCAACCCAAATGTACTCAAGCGCCACTTGCAGCCTGCTCCTTTCTTCGCACCACCTCTTAATCAATCCATGTTGTCCCACTACTTTGCAGAAAGAGCTTCATCAATATGTACGTAGGTATTTTCTGCGCCATCATCACTTTGGACATACGTATGCATGTATCTGCACTTGTTCTGCATTCGATGACAGCAGGTCGTGTTCCTCGTATAAATAGTAACAGAAGGATCAACAAATAAACACACACAGCATGACTCACTCACATTCGAAGGAAGTATCTATGTGCACCTTGGCATGTTTATGCGGCGGAAGCAGAGGGCGCACCGCAGGTCGCTGCTCAGTATTGCCACGGGAGCCGGACAAACACGGCCTTCGAAAGGACACGCACGCACGTGTGCACGCAGGCACGCAGGCACGCAGGCACGCAGGCACGCACACACCAATACACAGCATGAACAGAAGGGCTGAACGAAGCTCATTCAACGGTCACTAATCAGCACTATAGGAATCAAAAAGAAGAACGAGACTGAAACCATTCCCGCTTTACTCATCCTACATTAGCCAGGCCGTTGGCACTTGGGTCCGTCCGGTCCCACTCACCTTCCGGTTTATACTGCGCTACGACGGTGACCGTTTGTCCCGCGTTCTTCAGAGCCGCAGCCGCCTGCTCGTGCGTGGCTGTCGACAGGTCAACTCCATTCACCTACATCCAAAGACACGTACTCGTAGTTTGAGAAAGCAAAGAGCCAAATCCGCAAAGAACATCTTGGCTTTGGCTTGGCCCCCACGTACAGAGAGGATCCGGTCCCCCTTGTGGAGTTCCCCACAAAGATCAGCTGGACCACCAGCCAGAATGAAGGAGATGAATATTCCTTCGCCATCTTCCCCTCCAACGATATTGAAACCAAGACCCGTAGACCCTCGTTGGAGCAACACACGCCGAGGCTCCCTGAGGGAAAGAATACAAGACGCTTTTGGCGCTTCTCAACTCGATGGAAAAAGACATATTTTCATTTCAAAACAGGCCCTCCCTCAGTGTAGAAGCATGTCTACAGCGGTAAAGCCAAGTTAACCCTATGCATAAGAAGGGAGGGAGGGAGGGAGGGAGGGAGGTTTGGGAGGGAGGAGTGACAACATCAAAGAGGAAATACCAACAGTTGTTAGGCTGGAAAGAATTCTTCTTGGTCTCACATTGTATCACCTGTACATGAAATTTCAAGAGGGAGGGCGAGCGTTTGTATCCTATGCACCCGAGATGGGACGAGGCATGCATTACGGTTGAAAGAAAGATAGAGCTCACTACGGTTGCCCAGTAGATGGCGCTACCGTATCATGAAATTCAAATGTTCAACATTATGAAGCACTATACTGTGGAAAGCGTAGATTTCAGGGTTAGGTATATCCGTATACGTATAGATATACGTACACGTCTGCATATGTAGACGCGGATATACACGCACGCACGCACGCTCGCACGCACACACGCACACACACAGGCCACCACCACGAAGCTCGGAAAGAAAGAGCAGACATCCAAATGACCATTCGGCAGTCAGTCTGCAGCTTATCCGATTTATTATCGTGAAAAGATTGCGATTGGGCAAAAAGATGATGACGTTCGGAGTCATATTCTAGTAACCACGGTGACGCCAGTTGAGTGACGTGGATTGTGATAGGCTGTAATCCTCCCATTAAAATGGATTAAAGATAGTAAAGCAGCTCCGACCCGACCCGACCCAGAGTGAATGTGCACGTGTCTACGTATGTGACCTCAGTTTACATGCCGGATGAAAATTCTGATTGCCATCTGCCAAACTGACACAAGCATGCGCACGCACGCGCACCCAAACACATGGACGCACGTCACGACCTTGCAAGCAGAGGTCAGGCGGTGAATTTGGGCTCTCGTCAAAGGTTAACCTTAACATTACAAGCGTTTGTCTTTTGTGCACCGCCGCGTCACTTACCTTGTGAAGTCGTCATTTTCCGTCACCGACCTGGGCATCGGCGAGTATCTGGGCGTGGTCAGTGGGGCCGGGCTAACGGACTGGCTCCCGCTCATGTAGGGGCTTATGTGATTGTCATGATGCGAAGGGTAGGCTGGGATCAAAACAAAAGCAGGTCTCCTTCATCATCCAGTCACATCGTGTTAAAGTCAACATCATGAATGAGCACTTCAGACTGTCCTGAGCATCTCATCCTATCAAAACTGTGTCGCGCTCGACCAGGTTTTCCTTTTTTTGCAGCGGTCGCTTGAGAGGGTGTACTCCAAATTGTGATTGGTTATTTTCCCAGCCTGTTTCAGAAATTTGGTTCAAAAGCATGTCGGCAACATCAAGTAGAATAGCTCGGGCTGCTATTCAAGCTTGCGTCTGTCACCCCCCGCAATCTATTTGAATGGAACAGCAACCGGATACTTACAATTGGTGACATCGGGAGGAGGAAAGGTTTCGTTGATAAAGACAGAAGTGTGTTTGGCCACGCGGAGGTAAACAACATCTGGGGTTGACTTTAGGGCCGCAACTGCTTCCTCATGAGAAACCTCCTCTAAAGAAGATGCATTTACCTGGGGACACATCATTAAATGGATGGATGTGTGTATTCAATCATTCCGTTCTATTCCATTCTATTCCGTTCTATTCCATTCTATTCCATTCTATTCCATTCTATTCCATTCTATTCCATTCCATTCCACTCCATTCCATTCCACTCCATTCCATTCCACTCCATTCCATTCCACTCCATTCCATTCCACTCCACTCCATTCCATTCCACTCCACTCCATTCCACTCCATTCCATTCCACTCCATTCCACTCCATTCCATTCCACTCCATTCCATTCCATTCCATTCCATTCCATTCCATTCCATTCCACTCCATTCCATGTGTTCATTGTCAATAGTGATTGAGATGAAAAGCATACTTACAGCTACAAGTTTGTCCCCTATCTGTAGCCGGCCATCTTTTTGTGCAGCACCCCCCTCAATGATCTTTGTCACATAAATGCTGTTGTCACCTGGAACGTGTTGATTTCCCACTCCACCAGCTATACTAAATCCCAGGCCTGAAAAGAAACAATCAACACTTGAATCTTCTGAAAATGGACTTTGTTTTTCAATCAATCCATTTGCAAGTACTTGTGTTTGTCGTTCTTTACCTTTGGGTCCTTTGACGAGCTTGATATCCACCATTTTATCGGTAAGGCTCTTCTTGCGTCGTACGCACAGTCGGACCAAACCTCCGGCATCCTTGAGTGCCTCCACCGCCCCGCTGTGGGTCACTTCCCTGACGTCGGTGTCATTGACCCGGACGATGGAGTCGTTCACCCTGCGCGAGCGACAACATCGTAAGAGCTGCACGGGTAGCTATTCAAATCAAATCTGAGGTCGTCGTAAGAGCGATTTACAATTCAAATGGGCAGCCGTTGAACAAATGACAGCATCCTCGTTTCTTCCGTTTCCTGTGCCTACTTAAGGTACTACGTTTGCTCCGACCAATATAATTCACGACAACGTCGACGGCTCGGACGGCTGGCCGTATTCCAGATAGATGTTTCGGTCTAATGTGGAGGAAGGAGCTGACCTTGAGCCAGACCAGACTGCGGGCAGCATCCCATCAGAAATCAATGTGACCGACCGGCCAGCCGGCCGGCCGGGGGGAAGAAAAAAAAAAAAAAAAAGCTATGGCTTGCAAAAAAAAAAAAAAACAAGCACGTGTTTGATATGAATGATGGAGTCTCTTGCGAAAGGACAGCGCTCCGACAAGAACTCTTCCGAGAATGAAGAAAGCACAAACCCCGTCGGCCCGCCCGCCCGCCGGCCCACCGGACGGCCCCTCCCCGCGTAAATGGATTGCGCCGCCATGACCGTCGTATTTCTTTCAAACGGGTAAGCCGTAGCTTACGCTGGGCCGCCGTCGAAACTCCGGCTTTCTTCTGACAGAAAAGCGTCACGGTGGCGAGGGAGTGACGCTTTCATTGACGTAGCTTCCTTTTCCCTGATTTCAGGCTTAACCCGCTTTCTGATGGACGCCTTTCCCGAGACTTTTGTTGCCGTGAACCGAAATCCCTTCACAAGTTGCCCAAAACGCTGCTTTGATCCATTCCAACTTCAACATAGTCGCTACGTATTGTCTTCTATTATCAAATGAAAGGATTTTGCGCAGGGATGTGCGCGTGCCGCTCACTTGAGTCGTCCATTCTGGGCCGCGGCCCCTCCGGGTATGATCTTGGTAATGAAGATGGACGGATCTTCTCCAATATGGGGATTGTCAGTCCCTCCTGCAATACTGAAGCCCAAACCTGAGTTACCCTGTGCACAAACACAGATGACGGGGGTCAGCGTTTTCGCGGCAACACGGCCGCTACGTACTAGTCCTAATACAAATACTAACAAGCCACGAATGATTTGGCACCGTTTGTTTGACAGTGTTGGGTTCTTTCTTTCAATGTGTGAATGGCTGTGGCTCATTTTGGTTCTCTATTTGCGTGTATGTGTCTTGAAAGCAGTGGCACTCGAGCAGACAGATCCAGGTCACAGGAGAAAAGAAGAAGCAGCCAGAGGAATGAATGGATGAATGAATGGATGGATGAACGGATGAACGGATGGATGAATGGATGAATGAACGGCAAGAGAGCCTCAGGGAGAGAGAGACAAAGGAGAGTATCATTGAGAGAGGAGACACGACAACGCACAAAGGAAGGAGACGTACGGACGGACGGGGAAGAAAGGAAAGAAAGTTGGAGGAAATAGTCGTAGCTTTAGTATGGTATTGGTAGAAATCCTTCTGTTTTTACCCGCTCCAATGTGATTTCCTCATATTCAAAGTCTGCTTCTGTTCCATTGACCTGATGTGGAAACAGAGAATGGGATTTGTGAGGATGAAAGACAAAAACATCACAAAGTCTGTCAACTCAAATCAGATGGAATGATTTCATATTCTGGCATCCATATATGAACACAAGCGGCATCCCGACTAATCGCCTTGTCTGTAATTGGTGCTTTCACATGAGTTGAGACTTCATTTCCATCATTACGCCACGTACAATTGCCAACAAGGAATATTCATTGAGATTATTCTCGGACACTCAAATATTTACGGCATCGTGGAAAAGAATCATTTCACGTGGAGTTGTCATTTTTAACCTTTGTGCTTTTCTTGAAATGATATGGGATAGTAAGCGAAACGTCACAAAAGTAATCTCCTTGGATTTCAGAGCAATTACATAATCAAGTTGGACGCCCATTTGCTGTGGCTGGCAGCTGGCTAGCAGTAAAATGACATCTGGGCCCATATTATTCTGGATTCAACCATTGGATCCAGAGGTAACCAGTTAGGGCGGAACCATTTCTGGAAATCAAACCAACATCACAATGTAGCAAACTGAAACACGCACCCACGCACGCCCGCACGCCCGGGTCGCTTCTTTTTTCCTCTCCAAACATATTTTGAAAGTGGTACTCACATATGGGGGGGTGTCCACACTGTCTGTGTTCACCACCAATGGAGGGGGGTTGGCCTGCAAGATACAATAAAGTGGATGAATTGATGGTCATGACGGAAGAAAGAAGAAGAAGAGCCCTGCTGCGACAACTTACTCGTCTCATGTTTTGGTACAGCATGTCGAGTAGAGATGGCTAGCATGAAGCCGCCGCGTACACCACATGGCATACTGCGCAGCCCTCTCAACAGACAATACCGATTCAAAGCAGCATCGTCATTGACGAGGCCCACTCACTCAATTGACGTTCAAAGAATCCACTTGCACATATGTACATCATTGATTTGCCACTTTGCAGCGATGCATCAAAGTGCATGATATGCAGCCGGAAACAAAAAGCCAAGCTCTTTCTTGTCCATCTACCTGCGATTGATCAGAATACGTAGGGATGAAGCAGACACACACACACGAGCTTTCCTTCTTTTCTGCTTGGTCAATGCTCTTCCTCACTCAATCACATTGAGTCCCTCATGGATTCCACCTCTCCTATTTTGCCCCATCTCAGAGCATATGGACGCAATCCGATATTGAAGTGGTCTCCCATAAAGCAAAAATCCGCCAGAAGGAAAATTTGAAGCTCACTGTGTGTTCATAAAGCAAATGAAGTGTCCAGCCAGCATCAGTGCAACAAAGCAGGAATAGCCTTTATCGCTCAATACTAATCTCAATCTCTCTCTCTCTCTCTCTCTCTCTCTCTCTCTCTCTCTCATCCATCCATCCATCCATCCATCCATCCATCACGTCCCCTGATCTCTCGCTCGCCCGCCCGCCCGCTCGCCTGCTCGCTCTTTGTCTCTCCCTCCCTCCCTCCGTCTGTCTGTCTATGTCCCACCACGTGTCAGTCATGCTGAATGGATGCTTGATCCCACACGGGAAGCGAAAAAGAGAGAGGATCAGAGGGATTAGTCGCATGGTCGGGAGGAGTCAAGTCAACAACAGCAACGAGGAGCAGAAGGTGCACATGCCTGCGACCCAAAGGCACAACAAGTTCTTCGTCAGCCTTTTGGAATTGAATATTCATTCCTATGTTTCCCCCCAAATTCTGAGCAAAAGTGGTCAAGCGCACTTTGAATTCACTCATCTAAGACTTACAAATGGATGAAATGTCTACAAAGGAATTCATCTCGTTTCGTTTTGTCATTTGTGAATCTTACTTTCATGTACGTACCAATTTCAAATCTTTTATTCATTTGATCGGATGATTAGAATGCAACATAGTATGTATTTTGCATCGAGTTGTTTTGCAACAGCTTGGTCTTACCTGAAAACTAAGGCCTGAACACTCACGTGAAAATGTCCAAGAAAGAACGCAAATGTTGACTAAGAGGTAAGAAGAAAATGCCAGCGTATGTGCAAAGCAGCTTGAATAGGATCAGAATCCCGACTCTGGTCAAAAAATCACAAGAAGAGTTTTGACGCTAAAAACACTTCTCAGGTGTCTTAGTTCGACAAAAGGCGGTCAAAAGGAAATAGCTCGCAATTCGACAGCACGCGACGGCTTTTCGGAACTTAGGGCTGTTCCTGCTCTTTGGAACTTTCAATGTGAATTGGACGCAGGCCCCGATGGCATCCAATGGATTAGCAATGAACTGCTTAACGCGATCCATAGCGGTTGCCTACGCAACCTACCTACCTACCTACCTGTACACGTACATGGGCTCGTATTTGCGGAAAGCGCTGCGTGTGAGCGGCGGGGGGTTCCACAGAGCGGACGTCCCACAAGTAGGAGTCATTGGGCCAGGGTCTGCTCCCGGCCTTTGCTTTGCTTTTGCTCTTGGTCACAGTGTCTTTCAAGTTTTGGAAATGTCCTCCTCCAGCGGCCCTGTTGGCTAGCTGCGTGGGCAACGTGCTCCAGCCGTAACCACCCAGAGCTGAACACAGCGCTGTCTGTGCCGACTGAAACGGATGGATGGAAAGAGACTGCGAGCAGTGCGGCAGAGGAGGAGGAGAACATTGAGATTGGTAGTCCTGGAACAACAAATTGTGACTGTTGGAGTGACTCTGCTGCTGCTGCCGCTGCTGATGATGACAGAGTTGATGCCACGATGGCGAGGAAAGCGGGCGACCTCCCGAGGCACGAGGGAGAAAGTGTTGCCGATTTGGAGAAAAATGCTGCTGCTGCTGCTGCTGCTGCTGCTGCTGATGACTCGGCCACAGACAGATCTGATGATGGCTCGCGGAATGCAGGAGATGATTGGGTGATTCCGGCGCCAGCTGGTAGCTGTGTAACAACGGCGGCGGCGGCGGCGGCGCTAGATGACATTGACTCGGGGACGGAATGTGGTAATAGCTGGGTGAAGGCGAAGGAAGAGGTTTGGGCGAAGGACAGCCTTTTGGACTCGTGTGCTTGGGCGAGTGGAGGGGGGAACGCTGCCATTGACTCGTCTGGACTTGCAGTAATTTGGGGCTACGCTTGGAGTGATGATGCTGGCTCTTGCCCGACTTGACCTTCCCTTTGCTGGATTTTCCCTTGGAAGAGCCGGAGGGCTTTTTAGGGCTACAGCAGAACTCGTGGCTGTGGAAGTAAGTGGTCATATCGGCAGGAAGGCCGCATCCGTGGCGGCCGCGTCTTCTTTCCTTCTTACCGCTCGATCGCCTCGACAGGGATGACAAAAGAGTCGCTCACATCATGTAGGTCAAGGAAGAACTGAAAGCAACGTCGGACTTTTCCCCTTCCTTCATTTGTCTCCTGCGTCCGTTCCACGTTTGCGAAAAGCCTTTCCGTGCCTGCGACCTGGGCTACGGCATGAATTGAACAAAGCCACGTCTTGAAGTGTGACAATCAACCTCAGGTGGGCGAAGCTCGCTTTCCGTCTTTACGTTAGGACGGAATGGACGCAAAGTCTGTCCCTGCATCCCAAAGGAAGACTTTCCTTTCCACCAACAGGCTACAGGCTACAGGCTGCAGGCTACAGGCTACAGGCTACAGGCTACAGGCTGGGCTCCAGTTAGCAGTCTCTCAGATAATGCGCATCCTCCAAGTTCAGTAGGCACTTCAAACATACTCCAGCTTTGTTTGGGAAATCCAGGGACTCCACTTGCAATCTTGCCGATTTATATTCCAGAAGGGAACCCATAGCTAAACACACGCACACACGCACGCCTTTGGGAAATTAGAGTCCGAAAGAATAATCAAGACAAAAAATGCTTGCCTTGATCTTCAAAACTTGACATGAGCTCACTCACATCTTTCTTTTCAGATGCTCTCATGTTTGTGCCTCCTCGCTCTTGCCGTCCGTCCGTCCGTCCGTCCGTCCGTCCCCCTCCGTACAAGTGGGATGCGCTCTCGCTCGTCCCGGACCGGCCAATTAGGAGCTCGGGCGCTCTTGTGCACATGACAGCAGCCAGGCGTGACTAATCGATAGGAAAGCAGGGCTCACAGCAAAGCGCTCGCCGTCAGCGTGGAAGAGTATGATGCGTCCCGAGCCGTGATTGGTGGAGAACCTTTTTGTTCTTCTTCTTCATTTAAAGCAAAACATGGCAAGCCGGGTCAGGTGCCTGAGTGTTTCTATGCACTGACCTAGTTACTTACAAAAAGGCATCTTTCTACAATTCCAATAAAGTTGTGCAAACAGAATACAATGATGTGCGAGAACATTTCAACTTGTATTCAATCGATGACTAGAACCACGACGGAACGCAAGCAATCGGTGTTTAATGTATGCATTAGTCTTTGAAACTTTAGCGTTGAAGGCTATAGATTTGTTTTCTCTTCTTCCTAGCTTTACGGTTGAGGAAATGAAATGATTCCATGACGTTAGCGCCCGCCCGCCCGCCCGCCTTTGGCCATCTACAGCTGGTATTTGACAATGAACATGGCTTTGTGATTTCTATCAATAAATGGCTTTGAGGCCCAAATCTATAATGTCAGCTTGGCACACGTTGCTCCTCGAAAGAAGATGGCGTATATAGAAGCGTCCGCCTACATAAAGAAAGCAGGGAGATGATGAGGGAAAGGTTGTTTTATTGTTGCGCGTGTACTTGGTAAAGTGCTGCCAGGGCTGTAGGCTAGCTAGCTAGCCGCAAGATGATGAATAGCAAGATGAATAGGCAAGGCAGTTGGCAACACAATGTTAAATGAAGCCAAGACTAAAATATTGCTTGGAGGCAAGGGGTGGGGGGGCAGGCAGGGGCTGCGAACAAGCGAGGAGCGGAATCAGGCCATTACTCTATGCTGCCATGAAACCAGAAAAAAAAAGACAGGGATCTTAAAGGACTATTTGTGAACTTGCCGTGTGTATTTTCTGCACTTTAGCAGTATGCATGCAGTTATGATTCTCAACAGGTGAAGGCATGCTTCCGGAGAAATGCATTGAAGACCAATCATTAAGATCCTTGCAGCAGATTTCGCACCGGCCCACATGCAGCCATCCATCCAGCCAGCCAGCCATCCAGCCATCCATCCATCCATCCATCCATCCATCCATCCATCCATCCATCCATCCATCCATCCATCCATCCATCCATCCATCCATCCATCCATCCATCCATCCATCCATCCATCCATCCATCCATCCATCCATCCATCCATCCATCCATCCATCCATCCATCCATCCAGCCAACCAGCCAGTCAACCAGCCAGCCAGCCAGCCCAGCAAAGCCAGCCAGCCAGCCCAGCAAAGCCAGCCAGCCCAGCAAAGCCAGCCAGCCAGCCAGCCAGCCCAGCAAAGCCAGCCAGCCAGCCCAGCAAAGCCAGCCAGCCAGCCAGCCAGCCAGCCAGCCAGCCAGCCAGCCAGCCAGCCAGCCAGCCAGCCAGCCAGCCAGCCAGCCAATTCAGTGGGCCGGACCTGCCAGCTATTGGCCATGGCTCAACTGTGAGCGTTTGCTGCCTCCAATTGCTTGCTTCTATTAGTGGAGGCCAGTAGGTGGAAAATAAGCAAGTGTGAAGCCTCACCTCTTTATGTTTACAATTGTTTATGGTGCATGGCGTCAGCAGTCCAAGGCAATACTCAAATGAGCAAATGAGCTACTGTGCCCCCCCTCCCTGTGGTTTTGCCTTTTTTCATGCCAAACATTGCATGCATTTATAAATAAAGAAACAAAGAAATCAATCCATCCATCCATCCATCCATCCATCCATCCATCCATCCATCCATCCATCCATCCATCCATCCATCCATCCATCCATCCATCCATCCATCCATCCATCCATCCATCCATCCATCCATCCATCCATCCATCCATCCATCCATCCATCCATCCATCCATCCATCCATCCATCCATCAATCAATGGATCTTCTGTTCATCCTCCTCCAATATATTACATTGCCCTGTCAGAGCAAAATGTACTGTATCGGTGGACCAGGTTCACAACAGAGGCGATAGATGAGCAATTCCACTCCCATTCATACCTTTTGGTTGACTTTAGCAAGGATGCACGTTCGCGCAGAGCCCCAAAAAGCACATTAGCGCAACATTTTCTGTGCTTGTGTTGCATTACACAAGTCATTAAAATGATTGCTCATGGACAGAGAAGAGGCTAGAGGGAAACAAGTGCAAAGAGTCGATAGCGAGACTGGCTGTGTGAGGGAGGGAAGAGTGTGAACTGATATGAAAGCATCATCCCACACACACACACACACACACACACACAAGATGATGCAACACCCCAAACTCCTATGCACTCATTTGACTGTGTCGTTGCATATACGTATGTGCACAAGTGTTTAAAAGCCTTGAGGTCTTTCTTTTTGACTTTCTCCAAACCCGCTTTCACAGACAGTTGACATTGACTAGCGCAAAGTCACCCCCACGTTGATGCCTCCTCCAGTGATGTCCAACGCAATAAAGCGGCTCAGGTTGTAAACATCTTCTCTAGCTTTGGTCACGCCCCTAAAAAACTGAAAACATGAAGGCCTCCCTCCCTCCCTCCCTCCCTCCCTCCCTCCCTCTTCGTCTTATATACGAGTCCATTTTCAGACACCTCAGGTAGATGTGATCAAAAAGAAGCAGGTCTGAAAATGGGTTAGCACTCAAGTCATGCTTTTCATGGTCACCTTTTTTCAGAATTTTTGCACGTATGGCTCCCTATGGCAAAATGCAATAGGTCTGTCTGTATAAAGAGTGCAATTGGTACTATTGTTCTTTTTCTATGAAATGAATCCTAAAGATTGTCTTCATCATTTCATATTTGCGCTTGTCAACATTTCTTTCCTCCCCCTTGTGCTATGATGTACTCGAGTGATTGTCTCTGAGTGTGCAAGTAAGCTTGTGGGAGGTGAAGGAAGAAGCAAAAGGATGATGATGATGATGATAAAAATACAACTGTACTACTCTAAAGATAGCCACAGTCCTTTTTTCGACATCACAACCAATTTGAAATGACTGAAGAATGGCTTTTGAGCTTGAACTTACAAAGTCTTTTACTCCAGGAGGCTCTGGGCATTTACGACTTCAGCGGCTTATCATACAGCTTTCATTTTCCGGACCATCTACGTATTTGAAGCCATTTTTTGGATTCCAAAGGCTTCCTTGCTCATCTTATTGAGCCATCTTATTGAGCTGTGTCCTTCCTTCCTTCCTTCCTTCCTTCCTTCCTTCCTTCCTTCCTTCCTTCCTTCCTTCCTTCCTTCCTTCCTTCCTTCCCTCCCTCCCTCCCTCCTTCCGTCCTGCACTTCCACTCGCAGCATAGCTTCTTCTCGAGGTTCACAACACGTACTCGACTTCGTCGGTCGGGTACGATGGCAGTAGCTCACATCAACCCGGATCCGACATCTTCGATCCGATCTCTGCCACCGCCCCCATCTCCCACCTGGCGCCCCTCGAGCGCAATTCACAGTCGAGACATGCGTTACCTGGCTAGACGTAATGCAATCGGTGAAGGCGCTCCTCTTGGAGAAGAAGAGGAGGAGCTGCTGCCAGCGAGAGGAGGACGTGGAAGGAGAGGAGGAGGCAGGAGAAGAGGTGGATGGGGAGGAGTTGTGCGGCGCTGCCAGTTCCTCTGAGGAGCCACGCTTTGGTCCCTGCTTTGCTTTGACGCCCAGCCCTGCACCTTGGCCCCCAGAACTTCCACCTCCCCTCCCGCTGCGGGGGTACAGAGTATTGTTGCCAAAAATATAGTTCATCTTTGCCTGTCACCTTCTTCCGTCTGTCAGACAACAAAGTGTTCACGTCCAAACGCTTTTTGTTCTTCTGTCCATTTTGGATTTGCTATCAAATGCAGAGGACAAGTGATGAGGCACAGCAGTAGTCTACAGTGTTTTCTTCTCCTTTTGTTCCACGAGAGCAGATGTCAGATGAAAAGCTTTTTACAATTGGAACCTGAGCATCTCGGAGCATGCGGTCCATTGGATAATCCACTCTTGGTCCAATCTTTGCTTCCTTTTGCCCATGGTCTCCA
This sequence comes from Syngnathus floridae, assembly GCF_059516105.1. Lineage (NCBI taxonomy): Eukaryota > Metazoa > Chordata > Actinopteri > Syngnathiformes > Syngnathidae > Syngnathus > Syngnathus floridae. The sequence goes on along the minus strand of NC_142425.1, from coordinate 14,559,636 downwards.
GAACCCAAGTCTATAAATCTCCAAGTGGACAATCAACAAAGAGGGAGCGTGCGAGGGAGCGTGCGAGGGAGCGCGGGCCGGCCGGCCGGATGCCACGCGATTATTGAATGGGACTCGCCAGTTATTTCTTTAGTCTTCTTCCAAAACAAGCTTCTCTCCACTTCCTCTTCCGAGGAGATGGCCGGTCAATCTGCCTTGTGCCGCGCTCCCGCCGTACGAGCGGCTGACGGACAGACAGATGCAAGGAAGCAGGTGGAAAGATGCAGGCATCTCAAGTGGGAGGATGGACGCTTTGCATCATCACGCTGGAACTGGTCAGGGCTTCCGACATCTCTCCTCTCATCTCATCTCATCTCATCTCATCTCATCTCACTCCAAGTCACTCTCTTGACGTCTCACAGTTGATTATTGGATCTCTCCTTCTCTCTCTTTTGCTACCTCGCGTCCAACCCACCCACCCACCTAATCTCTTCTCTCTCTCTATCTCGCTCGCTCTCTCGCTCGCTCGCTCCAGCCTGCTAAATTGTTTCGTAGACTCTTTTGAAGGTGCAATTTGACACCTCACTCCCTTCCTCAGATACGATGCTGGTTGAAGCCACGCCTTTAAACGCCAAACAACCACTGATGACAAATCCGATTCTCGATACAAGCACACCAAACACACGACTGCAGTGGCACGTCCAGGCAGACAGACGACGCAATGATGCCCGTTGCTGGCTGAGGTCATGAAAAGCACTTCCAACTTGTGGGATACCTCCTCATCTCAACAAGCAGAAAGTAAGCAGTAAGTCTGCACATTTCATCATTGCATTGGCTTGATTTGGTGAAGAAGCTGACTGACTCTCCCCAGGCTTTTTGCACATACTGCAGCACACAGCTCTCCCACGCACTCTCACATGAACGCAGAAGCATGCACGCAGACGGACGGACGGACGGACGGAGGGACGGGTGGACGGACGGACGGCCAGACAGACAGACAGACAGACAGACAGACAGAGAGCAGACCCCTGCATGGCTTCTTGCTGGTGGACACTGACTATGGCGAGTCTTGTCAAAATGACGATGAAACTTTTATCCACGTGCACAAATTGTTCTCCGAGTTTCCTAGCACAATTGAGCGTATTCTAGCGACATAATCCCAATCCTCAGAGAACAACTGGCCAAAGACATCAACAGCTTTTGTATCATCCCCGAGGATTGCGCACAGGTGGAGCAGGACCCCAGTTACAGCTTCTTCCTGTGTTTCCTTGGGAACGGTATCTATGGCAACAGCTTTCTGGCTCCCAAAATACACCTACGACTGCAAATGTATTGAAATGTATGGTTTTGCTCCAAATGATGTTTCTCTAACTCGATTAAAAAAAATGCACAGACGTGTGCGCATGTGTGTCTATAATGGGAAGAGAAGGTTAGAAAGATCGTAGCAAGGCCATGGAACCAAGCCAAAGCAACTGTAGCTTTGCCATCAGGCTTGAGGGGAAGACATTCTTCTCACTGAGGCAATTGGAATGTGAATATGATTGAAAAAAACATTGCCAGAAGGTGCTGCTCGAGTACACAAGCATCTGGTAGAGTACAAGAAAGATAAGCACCTGCCCTGCCGAGCTGCCTCCCTCCCTCCCTCCCTCCCTCCCTCCCTCCTTCCCTCCCTAATGTGGCTCTCACTTTCCCTCTCTCTCTCGCTTGTCAAATGTCAGCGAGTGAATGAATGCCAGCTCTATTCATATTTCATGACCAATTAAATAAAAGCACACATCATGCATGATTTATATCTTTATCCTCTTAAGGTTGCTGATGGCTAGTTATGGATTATCAAGCACACAACGCAGCTTTTAACAGCGATCCGAAAACTTTGCGAGGATCGTACGCAAACTCTTGCAGCCATCAACCAATTTGATTGTTGTTTCGAACAATACAATGCCATTTCATTTCGTTGGATTGCTAGAAACCAATCGGGTCCTTCGTTTCTGCTGGGAATGTGAACAATTTTGCACGCGTATGTACGTACGTCTTTTTGAAACCATACTACAACACAAGGCGATAGATGTAAGCTGAAAAGTATTCCAGACAGCAGTCAGATGAGGAGACTGTGCTCTCCTCTGCTCTCCTCTGCTCTGCTCTTTGGGTATTGGTTCCTAACCATTTTGGCTCAACCCCAGCTCTTCCATTAGTCCTCTGTTCGATTGTGTGTGTGTGTGTGTGTGGGGGGGGGGCTAGCACGCTGCCACTCCCACTCCTAAAAGGAACGATATATAGGTAAGTAGGTGCTTATCCTCGATAGGAGATTGACTGATTGATATTGGAGAGAAAGTGGGAGACAGTGATTTCAATTTTTCACTTCACAGGACGAGAAGAAAATTGACAATCACGGTGGCTTAGTAGACCTATCCATTACAAATTGGAGAAAACGAGAGGCATTATTATTGGAAAGAAATGAAACCATATCACTTTGGTGCTATTGCAAAGAGGCTGCCAACATTGTTTGAAACATTTCTTTGCAAGTCAAACTGCAGCGTGTCCAGGCTCTTACTGTAGCTCATTCAATTGACACACAGAGGGAGTTGAATTGACCAATGGAAAATGAATGCTGCCGTCTAGAAGTGGCAGTCCTCGAACTGGTGCTAGCTCAACCGGTATGTTGCGAGGATCATGGTTTTAGCTTTGCCGCACGCTCATCAGAGGTTAGCTCAAAGACCTCTGCTGCCTCCATCTGTTTTAAAAGGAATACTACAACCAAATGCTGCTTCACCAAACAAGGACAGGAAAACAAGTCAAAACAAATATTACCAGGTGGCTATTAGTGATGGGGAAACAACTTTCCAATTTGGCTTTTGACGCTTCTCGGTGGCACTAAAAGTGGCCGGCAACGATGGCACAGTGTACGGACGGCCACTGTGGTGTACGGCCACTGTGGTGGTGCTCCTAAAAGTGGCTGGCAATGAGAGCAATGGCAATGAGAGCGATGGCAATGAGAGCAATGGCAAGGAGAGCAATGGCAAGGAGAGCAATGGCAAGGAGAGCAATGGCAAGGAGAGCAATGGCAATGAGAGCAATGGCAATGGCAATGGCAATGGCATGGCCACCGTGGTGTCGCTCCTGACGCTTCCGCAACCGGGCCAGGACAAACCTATTCACAAAAGTAAATCAACTATTTTCCTGCATTGCACAAGCCTTCTTTATTTTCTCGTTGATGAATAACGCACACAACACACACGCACACACACACATCTTACAGGTTGAAAAACGAGGGTATTCTTCTCACACGGACAAAAACAGACAGCGATTGCAGTAAAAGCAGCGAGATGGGAACGTGGACATGTGGAGAACAAGATGGCAGATCCATCTGTCATACACAAGCACGCCAGATCAACCAACAGCAATGTACAAGAAGAGGACAGGGACAACATACACAGTGCCAAGGCAACAATAGAACACACATGCAAAAAATGGAGTGACGGAGTGAGTGGGGACTCAAGCCACAGGAGGGAGCTAGGAAGCAACAGCTACTAACGTTGAAGCGGACTTTGACACCAAGGTGTCAGGAAGTTCGAAAGATGAGATTCCATTATAGGAAGGGCTCTCCTCACAAAAAATGGGCCAGTCTCTGGGATGCAAACAAATAATCATTGGATGAATGGATGGATGGATGGATGCAGCAAGTCAGGTCAATACACTACTGAAAATACGCTGCACTCAAAAGCTGTTGACCAGCTTCATTGAGAATCCGTGTATGGCATCAATTCCAAAACAAACACATTGATTGAAAGGTCCCAAAATGTGACAAAGTTGATACTTTTCAAGGCAATCTCAACTACTGGCCATGTTGTAAAGAGAGAGCGAGAGAGAGCGAGAGAGAGCGAGAGAGAGAGAAAAAACACATCTGAAACAACTTTGTTACCTGAGCGGGTGTGATGTGCGCGTGAGTGACATATCCGTGGACGTGCTGAATCTGAGAGAGCTGTCGCTCGGCCACCTGAACCAGCTCGGCCCCACGGAGATGGCCGCGGCGACCGAGAGAGCCGGCCCTGGTGAGCGAGTTTCCCGTGTCCCTGGCTTCCAAATCGCCACTGTGCCTCCTCTCTCTTCTCCAGGTGCCCTGATCCATCCCTAGCCTCCCGAGAGTCCTCGCATCACTCAGCTCTTTGCTCGGGTGCTGATGGCAGCAGCTATGCTGGTGGAATTTTGCCGGGCCTTGCGACGCCCCTTCCTCTCCCGGGTATCGATACTTCTAGAGAAAGAGGAGGATTTGGGCGGCGAGCAGATAAGGGAGTAAAAGAAAGAAAAACAGATTAGGATAAGGGGGGGGAAAAAAGAGCGATGATGAGCAGATGTGGCAGGGAAGCAGGAAAATAAGCTTCTATTCAGGACAAGAAGCAGGAACAGAAATGCTTCCATTGGAGTTCTAGTAAAGACAAGCGGCAGAGATAGAACTAGTTATGGTGCAAAAAGATGAAATCGAAAGGCGAACACTCGCGTTTGCTGGCCCGCCCATCTCATTGTGGCTGAAGAAATGCCATGTACATTTATCGTATAGATAGATATATACGTATATATATTTGTCTATTTAGTTCCTGGAGATTGGAAGAATGGCCGACATTTGAAGATACAATCGTATCAAGCGCCAAAGTCAGACAGTCACACATACACTGGGCAAGTCACCATTGCCACCTCGTAAATTGTCGTATTCCCTATAAAACGGTGGAAAAGTGTCCAGCAAAAGTATTCCAGTCAAAACTTTGCTCCAGGCCGAGCCTTAGGTCCATGAAAATACGATTCGATCCGATTTTTGCCAGCATCAGTTAGCATGCACGGATTAGCCACACAAGATACAAAAACAAACGCGAGGATCCACGAGAGCCAGCGCGTACAAACGACTCCCCAAAATCACTTTGGAGGGATCTTTAATGATTTATTGCAACTGTTCTTTTTCCGGGGTGGAACGCTTATATAACGAGCATCTTCAGCACTTTGAATAGAAAGGCCATGTTTTTCTGCTGCTGGAGAGAAGAGCTCGGGTGCAAGCTCCAAATGAATTCATGATGAAAGGTTAGGTCAAACACAACAAATGTTGGGTGCGGGTCATTTATGTACTTTTGGCCAAGCAAAACCGCGGTGCCTGTAGACGGACCCCAGTGCGAACATATCGAAGAAGACGTACGTAGGAATGCCAGGAGGCTGTCCCAGTCTTGTCAACCCATGAACAACGTGGCTAGATTGGCAGCAGATAAAGCACGGCGCTGTATTTTTCCTCCTTGCTTGCTACGTGCGCGAGCGAGAGTAGGAAGCGGCGTTAGTCACGCTCGGTAAGATCTGAAAGCCGAAGCGGCGAATCCTCTGCCGTAAGGGACACGCGCGCAAATGCTGCTTCCTTTCCTTTTTGCTTGTCAACCTCTTGCTGCTCCACACTGAATCCCCATCTTTAATAGGAATCCAAGAGTTGCAGCCAGATTCGTTTAGGATAACGGATTAGGATTCACTCATAAGAATGTACAAATGCACAAATGCTGGACTGTTACGATGTACTTTTGCAAACGATTGTCCAACGTCAACATCAAAACGCTACGGCGAAAGCAAACGACCGGTCCATTCCAGATTGTATCTACACCACTTTGAACTGCGGCCCTTGATTCCGATCGCAGTATCAATGGAATCTCTTGTCATCGCTTTGAATTGACAGACCGTATTGATAAGGTTTACAGACATGTGGGCACTCTCGGGAGCAAAGAGATGCGCCTGTGAGTATTCTTCTTCATCCAGGTCATTGAATCAATCCCAGCTGCACTCTTCTTGCTGTCTTAGACTCTCATTTACGCAGAAAGATTTAAAAGGTTCTATGTACATATTTTGCAAAACGAAAAAAAAACATTGTGATAATGACACGATTCCAGATGGTTTTCAAGTGAGTCCAAAACAATCCATCTCTTGCTTCACTGACTTCTCCAACCAGTCAATTGACAAACTTTCATTCCAGTAAGTTCAGCTCAACCACGTGCACCTTCACATTGTTCCACACAAACTTACAACCTACCTTGCATCCAAACATCAGAGATATGGTGTTGTTGGTGCAAGCTACTTTGCAGTGGCACAACATGTGGCTAACGTTAGCTAGCTGTTCCTGCGCTGGGGGGGCATCCTCACCTTCACGCATACATTTAACCATGCACACCGTCACACACGCGCGCACACACGCACGCACGCAGGCATGACTTATTTAACCGTGCTCCATCCTCCAATAACTACCTCCCCCCCCCCCCAGCGCCTGGTTGTGGTCCTCAGCTTTGGCAGGCCAGCATCCTCTCCTCCCTCTTGCTGTTCATGGCTTTCATCTTCACCATCATATTGCTCAGCATAATCCTCAGATTGTTAGGAAGCAAAGTCAAACATGTCCAAGCCACTTGCGTGTAGAAAAAGATGTCAGCACGTGTGTGTTTTTGTCAGCATCTGCGTGCATGTGTGAGAGAAAAAGGAAGTGTGTGTGCAGGTGTCAGTATGGATGTCCCTCGTCTTTGTAGCAGCTGTCCCAGCCATCCATCCATCTATCCATCCATCTCCTCTCCTCTCCTCTCCTCTCCACTCCTCTCACTAGCTGAACATTGCCTCTGTTATTCTATCGCTATCCTCCTCTCTCTCTCGGTTTTCCCTTTCTCTCCCCCCCCCCCCCTCGCTGTTTGCTCCACCGCCTCTCTCGGCCCGCCTTTTAACAGCAAGATCAACGAGTGACAGAAAGAATCAGACCCGCACAGCGGCGAGTAGGAAGAATAGATTGCGCTCATGTTCCCATAACGTCGTTTCCTTGGTCTGTGCTAGCTACTTGCATCGCCTTGTTTTGTCTTGTCCGGTCATCTAGGTAGAGAGATACAAAAGCCAAACAGTCTCTGTGCTGACAAAAGGGGCTGTTATTGCTTGCTCGCACAGCACAGCTCAAGCTTGATTGGACGCAGGCTGCAGAATTTGGGAATTGCATTTACTACATTGAGCAGTCATGAGTCCAAGCATAGTCACAGTATATTGCCACAACAATTACGGATCATATTTGGTGAAGACAAGAGTCGTCTTAAATACAGCGACAATATCAAAATGAGGAAAGAGCAAAGAATAAGGTTGAGGAAAAAGTCAAATAGACATGTTTGAAGAAAAAATAAAGTGACAGAGAAACAGAGAGAATGCAACCTCATATGCCTCCCAGGCATGCACTACATGTTAACATTTGTAGGTCAGCCAGCACGGAAATAACTATGCAGTGTTTGTGTGTGTGTGTGTGTGTGTGTGTTCATGTTGTCGGTGTGAGAGTCCGTTGAAACGATGGAATATTTGAAAAGCTCCATTGGTGACAGACAATTCCTCATCCAGCACAATCCAGACTTTCAAGCATGATAGCATCATCAGCTCTCGTTTGTTTACGCTGCAAGAGTATTTTATCTTAATGTTTAGCGCAACCACTTTATCTTAACAGCCTAATTAACATTAAAAAAATATATATATATCAAGTTATACACTGGCCCAAACATTGTGGCTGTTTTGTGATACATTGCCACTGTGTGGCTAAAGTTGGATACAACAGCCTCTGAAGAAGTTTTTATGTTATGTTTTTTTTTTTTGGTTTTCATTGACTAAAATAACTTACTAACTTATAACTCTTAACTGTACAAGACAAAGCTGTCAGCACTGGCAGAATATTACTGATCATTCTCGTAGCGGGCAAAAAGTCTCCTTGACAGTAGCGGTAATTAATAGTGCTTTCAAAAATATTTCCAACTAATAGTTTCTATCATACTACACGAAGGTACATTACATTGAGTGGAGATGTCGACTTTTGATGGTCCATCTTGACATGGAGCACTCGTGGTAGCCCAATAGCTGTCAGCCCTACAACAGGAAAGCTCATCCCGACATCGAGTGACTTCACAAGTGCTCTAGCGACACATTGGTTGGAGGACATAGATGGATCGATAGATGGATAGATAGATGGATAGATAGATGGATAGATAGATAGATGGATAGATAGATAGATGGATAGATAGATAGATGGATAGATAGATAGATGGATAATTAGATAGATAGATGGATAATTAGATAGATAGATGGATAATTAGATAGATAGATGGATAATTAGATAGATAGATAGATAGATAGATAGATAGATAGATAGATAGATAGATAGATAGATAGATAGATAGATAGATAGATAGATAGATAGATAGATAGATAGATAGATAGATAGATAGATAGATAGATAGATAGATAGATAGATAGATAGATAGATAGATAGATAGACAGACAGATAATCCTGCTCTTCTGCAAATGTCCTCAAAAATCTTCAAGCTAATTAGCAAGCTTTCCCATGACTTCTCCTTTTCCCAGTGACAATGCACGTCTGCACTAGGAGTTTAGAAGGTTTGTCCAAGGATTGGCCTTAGTGAATCCCACTCTCGTTATTTTCTTTCTCTCTCTCTCTATTTGTGTGTCCTAAAATAGCTCCACCTCACTAAAGTCTATAAGCAGCCTATACTAAGCTTCTTAGGAGAGACTCTTGCTCTCTTGGAGCACAGGAAGCCAGCAGCAGCATCAGCAGCATCATCATCATCAGCAGCAGCAGCAACAACAGTGATGACATACAATAGGATCAAAGAGAGGACAATAAGATAGAATAATATCATTATTAAATGTTGCATCGACGAGAGGCAGCACAATCAAGTATTGTCCAGCTGTCTTTTACCGGGCGGGCCTCTGCTGGACACACCCTGTGTTTTTAATCCATTATCCTAATGTAAAGGTACTTTAAGTGTAATTAAATAGAGCAATGCAATACTTAATCCTAGTAGTCTACTTGTGTGTGGCGGGGGGGGGGGGGGGGGGGGGGGGGATTCAGGGGTTATGATCACTCAGAACCTCAAGATAATACTAAAAGAGTGGCATCATCATTTGGTAGCGGGCCGCACAAGACAGAATAAATAAAAGCCTCAATCGTAGTCAGGATGCATCTAGCCACAACAAACTACAATTGACATTGTCCACGGCGGGACCCAAACCAAAGAGCAAGAGCTTACTAATCAGCGAGTGGCTTTCCATGAACAGCAAAAGTGCAACAGAAATGTCTTACCTTGACCCCTCTCTGGCCAGGGCTGGTGGGAGAGGCCGTGACTTTCAGAGGCCCGGGGCTGGTGAGGGTGAGCGAGCGAGCGAGCGAATGAGTGGGTGGGTGGGTGGTTGGGTGAGTGAGTGAGTGAGTGAGTGAGTGAGTGAGTGAGTGAGTGAGTGAGTGAGTGAGTGAGTGAGTGAGTGAGTGAGTGAAGGAAAAAACAAATGGAGAATGGTGAGCACACAAATCCAAATGTTATCAAACAATAAATAAGTTCGAGTGCTTCAGTACCTCTTCAGGGGTCCTTTGCTTGGTGGCACTGAGGGACTGTGGCTACCAAATGGAGCTTTGCCGTTGCTCGGAGTCATAGGACTTGATATTGGAGTGTTTTGGCCTGAGCCTTGACCGTCTGTAACGCTGTCGGGAGCTGGGCCGCTGTCAGGAGTAGCGCTAGCTCGGCCGACTTTGTCTGAGTCAGACACTAAGCCTTGGATGGTTCCCAAGACCAGACTTGACACAGTCGCTAGCTCACTTGCACTGCTCGGAGAAGCGGGCGAGCGTTCTGAGGGTAAAACGGCATCGAGAGGGGCCTTTTGATCATTTTGTGTCATTGACGGAGGCTCTGCGCAGGTCGGGGACGAGGGCTTGGAAATGTCCGCATCCTGGATTGGAGGAGGTGGGGCTCGGGACTTGACCTTGGACGCTTGTGACTGAGCCATAGGAGGCGGCGGCGGCGGCGATGAAGGGGACACCGCTTGTTTTGTGGGTGTCACGGATGGGATTGGAGGAGCAGGAGACTTGATTGACTTGGGTTTGGGGGATATGCATTTTGGCTGGCACGGTTCCGCTGAAGCCGGGCTGGAGAGCTGACTGGAGGTGGGCTCCGGCACCGGCACCGGCACCGGCTCCGGCACCGGCACGGCTGCTACTAGCTTGTCAGGGGAGGGAGCTGTCACGGTGTCATTCATCAGCTTGCTTGAACTTTGGCTGTCAGCGTGGACCGTTAACTCATAGTACTCCTGAATGTCTGCAGGAAAACAAGAAAAGATTCATCCAAGTTCAACACAAGGAATGTCACGTATATCTACATATGATATAGATTTGTTTTTTGGCATGTTGCCACTTGTTGCCACTTGCTGTCAACTGACAATGACCTCACAGTTGCCAGGGCTCAGGTCACAAGCAATCACAGCTCACCACTTTTGGGGACGAGATTTGAGTGAACGGGCCAATCGGTGGTAAATCTCAGCACCCCCAAAAATCACTACACGCCAGTGTTTTGAATTTTCGAGATGCCATCTTTTTGACATCCGCTTACGATACAAGTGGCAACATTCAGCTCACTTGACAATGACTCCAGCCAGCCAGCCAGCCAGCCAGCCAGCCAGCCAGCCAGCCAGCCAGCCAGCCAGCCAGCCAGCCACACCTAAATCCAATGCTGACTCAATAGCTCTGCCGCTGTACGAAGTACTGTAGTATATCGAGTGCACTGTGGTTTCCCGCCCGAGTTGCTAAACCGATGAAGAAAGACTTACCAAGCAGGGCACTAAAGAGCTGGCTTTGGAACACATTGATGACTCTGTCCAGGGACTGTTGCAGTTGGTGATCTTCCTCAACAGGGCCCAGTTTTCGCTGGCTCTGCTGCCTCTGATCTAATTTGGCCTTGTACTGCTGGAGAAGCTCAAGGGCTCGTTGAGCGTCTGAATAAAACAGAGACAAATGAAAGAAACAACACGCTACTATTCATTTGAGGAAGACTGTGTCATATTAGGTATGCTTCAGATGAGCCAAGCATGGGCTCCTTTTCATAGAAGTAGTGCAGCATTCAAATCATCAAGAAAGATAGGCAAGACATTCTTTTTCTTCTAGTATTTTATGTCCGCTGTTGTTCTTTTCCATTGTCTTGCACTGACCTCATTTGGTTTTTTAGCTTACTGCATCTATAATCTTGCACTTTATATTGTTTGTAGCCTACGTCGGCCCAAATAGTATACTATTCATTCACTCGTCCAGCCCTTCGTGGCTGAAACCAGGCAGGCATTGTCAACTGGTGGTCCGCGGCCCTCTAGTGGTCTCAAACGGCAATGCAAGCGGTCCGCAAAATTGGAAACGGTGACCAAAATCAAATGGATTTATTATTTGGACTTGATTTATTTTCCATCTTGTTTTGTAAACCGCTGCCCCATCCCAACGACGTCAAATGTAGCTGAGATCCCCAAAAGAGATGCAAATAAATAGCCTGTATAGGTCGATGCCGGTGCGATACATGCGTGATGCACTACGTGGTGATCTTCGACCATGCATTTGAACGTTAGCTTGCAATTTTCGATCGAGCTCCTGAATGCTGCTGGCACATTGAAAAACAAACAAACAAACAAACAAACAAACAAACAAACAAACAAACAAACAAACAAACAAACAAACAAACACAACTCGCACTTACAGGCAGGTGCAAGAAAAGCCCGGAAAAATAACATTTCAGGCGCCTCCACCGAGGTGAGCTTATTCAAGTCCAACAGTAGCCGTCAAATAAAGTTGAAGTGCGCGTGAGCACAAAAGCAGAACAATCCACGTCGTGCTTTGCTCGTTGCGAGCAACACTTTGCGAAAGCCAAGTGAAACTTCACAGCCGGCACACTTAACGAGTTGACAGGTGAACGAGAGCTCATTTGAACACGCAGTCGATTACTGCTAATGAAGCAATATACGTTGGCATTTACCTTTCTGTCGCACCGGCATGCTGCTGGCTGGACTGAGTGAGCGAGCGAGCGAGCAGCGTCTGCGTTATTCCAAATGTCAGCGTCCGTCGCAGCCTGCCAGCCTGCCTGCCTGCCTGCCGCCTGCCTGCCCGTCTGCCTGCCCGTCTGCCTGCCCGCCCGTCTGCCTCCAAACGGGGCCAGCAGACTGACAAAGTGACACGCAAGCACGCACGCGACTGACAAGCAATGCGCAAAAACAAAAGTTCGAATGTCAGGATAAAACGCACACAAGCACCAAGAGTTGGCACTTTGGACTTTGAGCTCGTGCAGTCAGTCAGTGGTTAACCTTTTCACCTAAACGTCCGTCCGTCCTTCCTTGCTTCCGTCCGTGCGCACCTGTTGTCAGTTTTACAACTGTACTTTTCCTTTTCCCCTCAGGTAACGCGATCAACACTGTCAAACCGGTTTCAAAGTGGTGACAAGGGACACTTTTTTTTTCTTTTTTCTTTTTTGCTCTCTCTCTCTATCTCTCTCTCGCTCTCTCTCTCTCTCTCTCTCACACGGACACGCCCCTCCCTGGGCACACACCTTCATCATGCAGTCAGCTTGAAACGCTGCTAAAGCTGGTTTGAGTGGCTGGCTGTCATTCCCAATAAGCAGCTTGACAGCATTGTTATGTTAAAACACCATTGCAGCCGTCAACACAAAGGATTTGGATCCACACCCAATCAATCTCCCAGTCGATTTTGCTTGACAGGGTCTGTTTGGTAGGCCCGTATTTTAGTAAGAGGGAAAAATGTTGACGCCTTGGCTTGCACTCACTCACTCACTCACTCACTCACTCACTCACTCACTCACTCACTCACTCACTCACTCACTCACTCACTCACTCACTCACTCACTCACTCACTCACTCACTCACTCACTCACATTCATTGAATGATTGTTTGTTGATTATTGGGCAGCTGCAATGTCCCGGACTCACCTGCAGTCCACGCATCTGGAGAGATTGATTGTCATAGAGCGGAGGAGGGAGCATTGTTTTGACAGGATTAAAAGGGCACGATGGACAGACATCCCTCTCCGTGATGTAACTCTGGTTCAGTTTCTGTGCACTTGATCTGCCTGACTCTCTCGACAGGATGACAGCAAAACTCATGTCTGCCCGCTTTACGTGAAGAAAACTCGGAGGGCTTGCCATTTTTAAATTGCTACCTCGGACATCCTGGCTCAAATATTGTTTGCAAGCTTTTAAGAAACGCTTGGCTCTCTGAAGGGCCTTCCCTCCCAAGCTGTGAACTTACGCAGCGGCATCCTTTGCCTTTTCTTCTGCCTATTTCTGATACAGTGTCTGCAAGTCTTTCTGTATTTCCAGCCAACAGTTACAAAACAATTTGTCTGCTTTGTATACACACTGAGGTTTGTTTTTCGGCAGCCCCTCGTTACTTGCTTCTTTTAGGGGGTCTCTACTTTTGCAGGTGAGTTTTCAATGGTACTATCTCTCTTCCGTGACGTTTAAAGCAGAGGCGTTGTTGTTGACGACCGTTGTTTTTGGGACAGACCACAAGTACGTATTTACTGAATGTAAACTTGGCAAGAATAAAGGCAGTACTTCTGATCCCCCCCCCGCACACACACACACACCCTGCAGGGCACAAATGCTACACTCAGGAATGAAAAACAATCGAAAACATACTCACAAACCACACTGACTTGGGTTTAATAGTTAGAATGTCAAAGGTTTGACGGAAATCTGACTTCCCAGTTGCGCTTTTCTAACCTCACTCTCCGGTCATCGTAGCAAAGGGAGCTGTCGTCGCATACGGTGAATGCTTATTTCGCAAGCCGTTGACCGGCGCTTTGTCACGGTACGTGAGGCCGGTGTTACGGCCGCTGAATGCATGACTGGAGTACGTAGTGCAGCGGGCTCTCGGCAATCTATCAATCGGCTGGCTCGACGTCTGTCTGTGCGCTGGAGGAGTGACTGTAGGAAAGTAACACAGACCAACAGCCAAGCAGCCGAGCCAGCCGCTGAATGCAGGTCATGGGCATAGGCTTTAATATTGTTATTGATCAGGTCACGCTACCGTATTGAGCGACTCTGTCGGATTTGGGGGCGCACGCGGGCGGTCGCTCAGTCAGTGTGCACACAAATTTAGGCGAGATGTGGGTTTCATCAGGGAACAAAAGTAACATTTAGTCAACAATCGCACGTGTATAAAGGGGAACAAAGGAGGCTACTTTGTGTGCGTGTGTGTGTGTGTCTATTGTCTATTGTTGGACTCCACAAAGGGACATCTGAAAAATAGTAGAGAATAGTGCAGCAGAGCTAGAGTTTAGGAAATAATACATTCACAGATTTTTGCTTTGTATTGTATGAATAACTAGAGTTTTGTATTCTAAGTTTGTCCCACGCACACAGGCAGGCAGGCAGGCAGGCAGGCAGGCAGGCAGGCAGGCAGGCAGGCAGGCAGGCAGGCAGGCAGGCAGGCAGGCAGGCAGGCAGGCAGGCAGGCAGGCAGGCAGGCAGGCAGGCAGGCAGGCAGGCAGGCAGGCAGGCAGGCAGGCAGGCAGGCAGGCAGGCAGGCAGGCAGGCAGGCAGGCAGGCAGGCAGGCAGGCAGGCAGGCAGGCAGGCAGGCAGGCAGGCAGGCAGGCAGGCAGGCAGGCAGGCAGGCAGGCAGGCAGGCAGGCAGGCAGGCAGGCAGGCAGGCAGGCAGGCAGGCAGGCAGGCAGGCAGGCAGGCAGGCAGGCAGGCAGCCACGCAGGCAGGCAGGCAGGCAGGCAGGCAGGCAGGCAGGCAGGCAGCCACGCAGGCAGGCAGGCACGAAAGGCAGGCAGGCAGGCAGGCAGGCAGGCACGCACGAAAGGCAGGCAGGCCAGCCGCGAGACAGCGTCTCTCCAGCGTGTCATCCTCGGCGTTCCACTAATGAAAAGCTAGACAAGGAAGCATGTGATCAGCCGCTAACTTCAACCGACGGAGAAAAAGTCAACATAATAATTCTTCTTTTCAAATGTCAAAATAAACACAACAACAATTGAGCAGAGCAGGTAGAAAGAAAACATTTGACTGCAGTATAATGCAAAGACCCAGATTAGCAATAGTGACATGTTTTATTTGTACAATAGAGACTTTAGTACATTATTCAAAACAATTCTTATATATTGAAAAAAATGTATGATCCAAAGCCCAAAATAGCTTCAGAATAGTTGCTGCACAGCAAGTTTTCAATTTTATACATACATTATTTTTTGTAAAAACCGTATCTTAAATAGTATTTACAGATAGCATCTGTAAAATGCATTCTAAACACATGATAGTTCATAATATTCGGCAGTTACAATTCTCTTCATAAATATTTTCAATTAAAAGTGGAAGGATTTCAACTTGCATTTGCAAACAAACAGAAACAATAAATGAATGAATCAATCAATCAATAAATAAACAAATCAATAAATAAAACTGTAAACTGTGAAAAACTCTCCAACTTCTAGAGCATCTTTCTCTCGTGGGAGGTCAAAGTACTTTTTGTCACACTACAGAAGAAGCATCAGCAGCGGCGGCGGCAGCAGCAGCGGCGGCAGCGGCAGCATTCAAGTGGAGTAGCCTAAGTGTACTATACTGCAGAAAGCATGATTACATTCACAAGTAGTAGGAGTCTTTAAAAATTGGATACCTTTCACAGCTATTGTATATACAGTGAAACCGTCTCAGCTCTTATGTACGTATGCATATCACATAAAAAAAAGACTTTTTATAACCATATACATATATATATATATATAATATATATTTGTATAACACAAATTACAATTATAGTAGAAATACATTTTGTACACTTTTGGATCGTTTATGTTTAAGTTTCCAAGTCACACTGTGCGTACCTTCATCTATAACATTGCCTTTAGAAAATATCACAACTTTTGAGCAATGCTAAGGTATAGCAATATATTTAGAAATGATTACCTGAAACATGTAGTAAAAATAATTTCATTATCAAACATTTTCTCTCTTTGCATCATACCGTTTGTATTTTTCGACCTTTTAGAATTAGGTGGTGGTGTTGGCGGCTCAAGCCCAAAAACTCAACTGTGCCTTTTGGGGCCACAAACTACTTATGTATATTGGATTCTATTGAAACACAATGGTCACAAACTCAAAGAAAGGTGATCAGGAACATGGAGAACGAAATGTGGAACCCGGCAAACATGAAAGATCAGCGTTGTTGTTGTTGTTGTTGCATTTCTCGCTCTTTGTCCTCCCTCCCTCCCTCCCTCCCTCCCTCCCTCCCTCCCTCCCATCCGTCCGTCTGTACGGGTGCGGCTTGAATGAAGAATTTTGGGAAAGAGCGGTGTGGAGCATGCCTTTCAAGCTGGCCTTTTAATTGTACACCACTTGACTGGGCCTCAGCTATTATCACAGTGTCATGGGAGTCTTTGCCTGGGCAACGGAGCCATCCCAAGTTGCAGACAGCAGATGCAACTTGTTTGGAGTTGCAAACGCCTTTGGTTATGTACATCTGCTTGGAGGAATTTGTGGCGGACAAGCAATGTTACAAGAGTTACTATTTGAATAGATGACAGCGAAAGGCCTACTGCACCCTGCTCTTGTAATATGAGAAGAGGCAGAATACTGTTGGTTGTATGCATGCAGACAGTTGCTCCAGCCAGCCAGCCAGCCAGCCAGCCAGCCAGCCAGCCAGCCAGCCAGCCAGCCAGCCAGCCAGCCAGCCAGCCAGCCAGCCAGCCAGCCAGCCAGCCAGCCAGCCAGCCAGCCAGTCAGCCAGCCAGCCAGCCAGCCAGCCAGCCAGCCAGCCAGCCATCCAGCCACCCAGCCACCCACGGAAGCCACGCTGCCTCTGGCGCTGTGGGTAGACCAGATGTGGGCCGCAAAAATGTCAATTCTGGTATTTTGGGCCTGTGTAAATATGAGATGGGAGGATGAAAGGAGTCAGAGTGGAGCAAATGTCCAACACGATTGATTCCCTGCAGTACACGACAAAGCCGAGATGCCACAACGCAAATGAATCCAGCCGACGGCCATGCTGTACGGCTATCTCGCCGTAACTGGGAAAAAGGGATGGGATGGGATGGGACGGTGCAAAAACAGTAGCAATGTTCCAAATGTGACACAAGCACGACATCGAATTTGCAGCTCCTTATGATTCGAGCTTTTTTCCTTTTGAAGTGCATTTGAACTCCGAAATGAATACGTCGTACGGATGCCAAATTGCATATACTTTGCTATGCGTTCTTTTCCGTGTAAACATTAGCTTGAGTTGCTCGTTAGATGGCACTGCAGGACAGGTTAGATTGAAAAATTGTCATATTGCTTTAGCGCTCTTCTAGCACAGCAGGCAATTGTTTGCTTGTTTGTTTGTTCGTTTTTTTAAAACAGAGACAAAAAAGTTGCGGTGCATGAGCTGGGAATGGGAAAACACCAAGTTGATCACTCCAAGACCTAAAGTGAAATTGGCGCTTTCAAAAACCGTCTGAACAAAATGACTTCAGGCTCAGAGGAAATGCTCCAGAAAGCTGGAGCACATTGTATGTACACAAGGCAGACCTTTGTTCGTTTTCAACATGAATATTTCTGTACACCAGAGGCAGAACTCTGGAAAGAACAACAGCAGGAAAAAAAAGAATGAAAATCGTCAATGAGTTTAGCAGGACGTCAAAGGGCGCGAACCTACTCCGTCCGTAATTAAAACCTCAAAGTCAAGAACAAAAAAGGCTCAAATAATAGCTCACAGATCTCCAGATAGCAACAAAACAAAGGAGAGTGACCAATTGGCTGCCAAATGAATAAAGCAAAATTCAAATTGGAGCAAGCCTGCGTTGACTCAAGGACGACTGTCTTCTGGGGCTCCAAGACCAGCGCACGCACCTGCATGCTCTCTGGACATATACATAGCCGATATGCGATTTGGCACATGGGTTTATTTGCCTATAGTCCAGCAATAGGCAAGAACACACACACACACACACACACACACACACACACACACACACACACACACACACACACGCACACGCACACGCACACGCACGCACGCACAGAAAAAAAAGAGAAAACAGGCTGCAATTCAGTTCCAGCTGCCTCCAGAAGAGGGCGGCTGGGGTGGTGAGCGAGCGGTGCGTTTGCTCATTTCTTTTCATATTTTTAGGGGAGGGGGTGCTGCTGTCTCTGAACCACCAAGTCCACCGTCCTTTGGAAACTCTTCAGCAGAGAGACGGCTGTCTCATGTTCCATGTGTAAAAAATTATGTCCATTAGCCTGCAAGGCAAACACGCAGCACAGTAAGCAGCATGTGTGTGCGTGCGTGCGTACGTACGTACGAGCGCACGCATGCATGGATAGATTGGTGCATTGTACTTTTCCTTATGACTATTTATTTGGGTGTTGGTGGAAGGATGGAGGGTCACTGCCATGAGCTCAGTGAACATCACTGTTGGGGAAAAGAGAGAAAAGTGATGGAGCTACACACATGCTGTTGAAAGAGAAGGAAGGGCCCAAGACAAAATAGGACATTCAAGATGAATTCAGCAATTGAGAGGGGAGGGGGGCAGAATGAAAAGATTCTGGGTTTTTTCTTTCTCTCTGGAACAGAGAAACAAAAATCCGATTCAATAGTTTTTTAAATTTTTTTAAATTCATTTTTAAACTCCAAATCCGCTTCATGCTTCAAAATGGCCAAACTAGGTTCTTTTTATTTGCAATTTTTGGAAAATGTCCCGTATACTCTGAATCCTCCCAAATTCTAACGTGGACTGTTGTGATTCTGAAAAGGATCTATGATGGCCGTTCTTAAATAAATGCCAACATTTCACATTAAGACGGACTAAGGCATTTATCGGATACCCCAAAACTAAACTGGATTTACTGCAAGGCCATGAACAGGAAAGTGAGTCACAATTTGGAGCACTCTCACCATGAACAAATACTGCCAAGTCAAGATGCTGAGAAGATTCCTACTCAAAGGACAACCAAAATCATTTTAGGCCTGCATATTTACTTTCACAGCATCATGCATGAAGGGCAGATGAAAAGAAAGAAAGCCCTTTTGCCCAGAGAGAGAGAGAGAGAGAGAGAGAGAGAGAGCGAGAGAGAGAGCGCGAGAGAGCGAGAGAGAGAGAGAGGGGGAGAGAGAGAGAGAGAGAGAGAGAGAGAGAGAGAAAGAGAGAGAACGTCTGCATAGCTTCAGGATGCCCACCCATGGCCCCCGGATCCTACTTTGTACCACACCGCAATAACCCTCTTGGATTTGAGTCTACCCTCGGCTACCGCACAGCGTGTAGTATGCGTAAGGAAAGGAAAGGAAAACTGTTTGGTTGGGGGGGGGGGGGACTGGGTATGAGAGGGAAGGTGGAGATGGTTGTTACTGCTCCATCTGTTGCTGAGTGAGAGGCCTTACCTGTAGTATCTTGTCTCCAGGCTGCAAGGAAGTTGCAGCGGGCCCATCATGCTGTACCCTAGTAACAAAGATACCCTATAAGTCAAAATGATACAACGTTAGGACAACACAGGGACACGATGGTTTAGAATCTTTGCCTTTCTTAAAGCCTTAAGTCTTATTATCCCTCCCTATTCCCCCCCCTCCCCCTCCCAAGGAAAGAACCTGTGTGCAGCTAAAATGCATTGTTTTTGTTCTGATTCGAGGGATGCATGCTAGTACATCCATTAGAAATGAATGAATCCCACTTATTTGAGTGGTTACATTTCTTACACTTAAGTGCAAAAGGACCAATATGTTTTTCCCATTGAAGCCTTGAGGAGAAGTCAGTAAATAGATGTACTACTATCAAGTCTACAGTAGAATGAGGAGAGAACAATAGGTGTGAGACGGCTACTCAATTGGGCAAAGAGTAAGGTGGTGGGAGGGCAGAGGATCAACACAGCTCCCATATTTTCTTGAAACAATCCAAGGCAGAGATTATAAAAACACCAACATCTTTTCACAACTTGGTGAAAGATGTTTTTCAACACAAGTGGCGGCGGGCGCTATCAGCTCAATGTCTTGCAACCGGTTGTGGACCTGTTGACCATGCCACTGAGAGATGGGCCACGCCACGGAGAAGGGGAGGGAGCGGTGGGGAGGGGAGGGGCATGCCAGATGATAAAGAACTATACTCCCTACTAAGCACCAACAATCACAGTCAAGACGCACAGGTACAATGCACAAAAGTGCACCTTTGTGGAAGTATGAGTTCACTTAGATCACTGGCATTTCAACAGTGAGCCTCATAACGTTTGTTTTCATCCATTTCCCCAATTGGATGCCATCAATTTGTACACCAATCTGTATTTGAGGTCAAGGAGAAGACTTTTCCGCAGGGTGTCATATGGAGCTCACTGTACATTCATCATTTAAAAATGCACTCGTCAAGCTGGACAGGTCAAGCTGAACAGGTCAAGCTGGACAGGTCAAGCTGGACAGGTCAAGCTGGACAGGTCAAGCTGTCAAGCGTTAGTCACACAAAGAAGGCACGTCAAAGCGTAATGACAGGGCAGAAGATTAACCACGCTTTGAAAACACAGAACGAGATCGAGCTTCATCTGGAAAAAGAGCGATATACAAGTAGGAGACATCTTGAATTGGAGTTGGTCGACAGTGTCTCAATCTGAAAGCGCTCAGGAAACATAAACATGGCTGTAAAAATGGCTCGGCTCGGCTCATACCATGTCGGAGGGTTTGAAGGGATTCCCCTGACCGCTGATGCCGCCAGAGATACTAAAACCAAGACCGGGGTTCTTCTCTATTCGCACACACAACTAGACACAGAGAAGAAACATTGCCTTAGTGAAGCCATTTTAGAGTCCCACCAAGCTTTTGGACTCTTTCAAGTTAACGTCTACGAAGACTAAACCTTCTTTGTCACCAAATTGCAATGATTCTCGCCCAGTGACCTTCAAAATTGAACTTTGCGCTGCAGCCAGCGGATGAGACACAGAGAGAGAGCGAGCGAGAGCGAGAGCGAGAGAGAGAGAGGCAAGCGTACCTGTTCTTGGAAGCCATCGGTGCTCTTCTGGCCTTTGGTTTGGAGAAGACAGCGAGCACTCTGAGGCCGCATGTTGCTGTGAGTGGTCACCACAACCTGGTTGCTATGGACCATTCCCTGGTTGCTATGGTACTGTGGGTTGTTGGGAGGATGCGGAGTTTGATGTGAGGCGTGGGACGTATGCAGGTTGTACTGGACTTGGTTTGCGCTCATGGGAAGGCCCGCGCTTGAGTAGACCTGGCCAGGAGTGTTAAGCGCTAGATGGGGAACCACACACACACACACACACGCACGCACAGGTATTGCAATCGGACTTTTCCCCTTAAAGCGACTTGTCATTTACCCTGAGGCACATTTCCTTGATACTGCCCCCCAGAGGGAACGAGCGACAAAGGCATCCCTGGCTGATACTGGAGCGCCTTGTTCAGCATGCCGCCATCGTAGCCCTGTTGGCCAACCATCCGATGAGGCGTGGTGGAAGAGGATGAGGAAGTGGCCACCATGGTGTTGTGAGAGTGGGCTCCCTGTGCCAAAAGCATTTATTTGGACTTCTTTCCATACATGTTTGCCAGCCAGCTCTGACCTTTTTCACCAGGTTGTCGGGCGGAACGTCTCTCCTGCCGAGCGAGTACGGAGCCCATTGATTGCTTCCTGACACGCCCTCTTGGTCGTTGTCCAGCATGGCAGCCTGTTGGGAGGGGGTCTACGAGACAGGAAAAAAACCCACAAGAACAAACCCATTCAATTTGGATCACAACAATGCGACATTGCCAACATCATAGATTGCAAGAAACACAGACCCGCAACTCACAAACAGAGCGGACACGTGCGCCTCTTGTTTGTGGGAGTACAAGTGCATTCAAATGTTATTCACAGTTTGTACTGTGGAGCGCCAATAACATGGAGCATCGCCGCTAATGCGGCGATTCTTTCCGATTTCATATACAGTAGTACGGAGGAGTATAGTGCCACTGGCTCACTGTTTTGATTGGGATACTCACAACAGCAGCAGCAGAAGGAGGAGGAGGTAGTGGCAGCCAGCGGCCAGCAGGGGGCTCATGCTTAGTGTTATTGTAAAGGTTAAAGTTCAAAGTGCTGCTGCGCCCCTGGCCGTGACCCCCGCCCTGACAGAGCATGCCCAGCGTGAGCGTATTGTGCTTTAGGACACCACTCTGATTGGAAAAGACAACAGCACATGACATGACATGAGATGGAGGCAACACACACTGCTGCAGCATTGGGAACACGCACGCACGCACGCACACACACAAACATAGTGCGGAATCGCTGAAAGCACAGAAAAATGTTAGCTCGTGTTGAAATATTGTGTCATACAAGCAACAATCGGTGGACGACGTCGTTCGGACACATTTGAAACGCCGTTTTTCCCGGACAATCGGAGTAAACGGCTAACCAGGTCGAGATGAACCATTGCCGCATTTTCTATGTACGCTCACGGCCGACTTGGGACCGTTGCCACGCTCTGGGAGACGGTTAGGTGGTGAAACGGAGCAACGGCCAATTAGGAGGGAAGCCGATGAGTGTCGGACGCAAACAGACGAGCAGCCGGTCATGTCGCGTCTTTGTCCGTCCGTGCCGTGTTCTTTTTTTTTTTTTCTTTCTGCAATCAATCGTAGGCCGGCTGACGAGAAATGACAGTGTGGAGTGGACGGACGCCCGCATGCTGCCAGACACGTACGCATACGGTCCGGTCAAGGCCTTAACACAAACTTGCAGACAGGGAGGGCGAGTACGTATGTATGCGCGAGTGTGAATCCTTTGACCGTACCCTGTCCAGGCGTTTGGCCTCAATGTGTCTCAGCAGCTGTTGCCTCCAGTCGGCGG
The DNA here is from genome assembly GCF_059516105.1 of Syngnathus floridae. NCBI lineage: Eukaryota > Metazoa > Chordata > Actinopteri > Syngnathiformes > Syngnathidae > Syngnathus > Syngnathus floridae. The sequence goes on along the minus strand of NC_142425.1, from coordinate 14,537,016 downwards.
GCATCTTGGAGGTGATGTCCTCGGGCTTCTGCGGCACCACGGGTCGTACCTTGACCGTGTCGTCGGACGGCTTCTCCGGGCAGGTTGCCAGAGTATAGTCGGGAGGCATCTTCTCCAGGAGAGCCGCCATGGTGGGACGAGCCGAGACCGGACGTGCCTGATGGCCGAGCCAGCCGCGGTCAATTGCAATGTCATTCGGAAGAACGAACGCAACGCTTTTGACTTGACCTCGCTGCGGCGCGGAAAATTGTTCGAGCCTTACATGTTCTCGTCACGTGCAGTGTGTTGCGGAGCGTATCCCGCAACGTATCAACGACATACGTGTATCGACGTATACTGTGTGAGGCGAGGCGTGGCGAGGCGCGGCACGGCACCTGAGATGCTCCATAGGTCTCAGTGCTGTAGCTTCGAGCTGACAGGGGGCGCCGTTGAGTCAAGCTCTTGGTCGGGTAACCAATCATGGGTTTCTTCTGTTCCTGGTAGTTGGGATAATCGTCATCGTAGCGTCCGTTTCTCTTGTTGTGCATCATTTGGTTGTCGGAATGCTCCACGGGGCTGGAATAAGCCAGGGCCCGACTATAGAGAGGAGGCTCCCCCTGATGCTGCGTGGTGACATTCAGGGGTTACTTTCCTTTTAATGACATTGCTTTTGTGTAATCAGAGTAAAGGATCAATTGTCATTGCATACTTGCTGTCTGTACTGAGCTTCCTGCAGGGCCTCCTGCTGGGCTTCGTGGACTCTACGGAACAAAGCCAGTTCGGTAGAGCTCACCAGTGAGTCTGCTCTCCTCAAAAACCCTGGCCTAGAGCGCTGCGATGGGATTGGCTGCTGCTGCTGCTGCTGCTGCTGCTGCTGCTGCTGTTGCTGATGATGATGCTGCTGCTGCTGCTGCTGCTGATGCTGCTGCTGCTGCTGCTGATGCTGATGCTGCTGATGCTGCTGATGCTGATTGGTGGAACCATCCTGACTGATCGGCGCTTGGGGGAAGGAGAACATCTCCAGCGGTGGGTAAGCACGATACCGAGGGCTCACCAACTCCTTGGGTAATGTCTTTCCGGGTTGATTGCCGTACTCCGATGCTTTTGACGAGTGGTTGACATAATCGGGCGTATTGGGGAAAGGGGGAGGAGCCCGTCTGTCCACGGTCACCTGATTGATCGATCGATGTACAGGAAAACGAATGAATGAAGCTAAAAAAGCCCCATCGACGGTGGTAAGATCCCTTGCGCATACCTGGGGATTGTAGTTTTGGTCAAAGTGGTAGGCTTTATGCGGGACTGCAGGGGTTTGGCTGTGTCCCTGCTGGTTCTGGCTGCCATGTGCCGGGAATCCCAGTTCCTCGTCTAACATGGGGGCGGACTGGGAGCGAGCCATGTTGGTCTGCTCCATGGAACCGGGCAGCTCTTGTCGGTCCAAACTGCTCTGCTGCTCAATGGAGGCGCTGTAGCTGTCCATGGGAATACTGCGGGCGGGCCGAGAAGGAGCATTGCAAAAAGTGCGAGTGATGGCAAGGCGAGTCAGGCGCGCGAGCCTACCTGTATACTTTATAGGCGCCAATGTCGATCTCGTCGATGCTCTGGGATTTCTTAAACCTGGACCTTGTTTCTTTCATCATGGGAGACAGCCGCTCAGAGCTTTTGCTCATGACCACGGTTACCTTGTTGCCCCCGGTGACAGTGAGCTGGTCCTTTCTGTTTTGCTCCGCCTGGTTGTTATGGTAAGACCAACTCCCGGGAAGAGGCCCTGATGATTGCTCCCGCCTTGGTGCCAAAAGGAGCGAGAGGTCAGGTCAAGGGCAAGTCAACACATTTCATCTGCGGGTGCTTACGGACGAATATTCAATCACCGGTTTGTATTAAAGCGGGAAGATGGTCAAGAAAAACACATTGCTTCTTTGACCAAGCAACGGCGCTGCTCCCGAAGCATTTTTTGTTCTTTGCGCACCAACGTGAGGTGGATTTCAACAATCCCCCGTGTACAAAACACGAGGAACGCGAGAAGTGAAAGATTACCGAGGAGTAAAACGATGGATCATCTCCCAGTTACCTTTGGTCTGCCACCTTGCGGTCCGGGTTGGGGCTCGAGGTCGGCGTAAGGTCCAATTTGGAGGGAAAGGCCGTCCTGTCTTCCAAGGGGCTCGGGGTTCGGGTCCAATTCTGCCAAGGATTCTGGGAGGCTTGCGCGGAAGCCTGGGCTTCGTTGTCATGCGCCGAGCGTTGGTTGCTGTGAAAGGGGAGCGTCTGCGCGTCCAACTCTAAGGGGACGCCCACGATTCGTTCTTGCCTCATGAGAGGCCGGCGGCCGTGGGTGGACTGGCTTCGAGGTTTGGAACCCAGCGCCGGGTTCCCCTGGCTGCTTTTGGACGAGGAAGGGTCCAGGGGAGACTCCTCGGCATCGAATCCGGTGTTGTCGTAGTGAGGGGCTTCGGCCCAGTCGAAAGGCTCGCTTAAGGGACGCCGGTCCCCGCGTTGCTGCATGGTCCCTGACGGCGGAGTTTCTCTTTGTGACAGCAGGGGCTTGGTCTCAATGGCTTTCGGAAAGGATTGGGCCAACCTGAGTTAGGGCAGAGGAGCGCCAGTGTCAACATGAGACCCGTTTCAAGCCAAACATGTACGTACGACATATACTGGCTTCTTCCACCCCCGTTCAATCATTTGTAGTGGCTTTGTATCCGGATGACGCCAACAATTTCCCTTTCAAACATATTGCTGTCTCGAGTCGCTTCCTCGCTTAACTGTGAAACGACGTCGTCTAAGCTTTTTGTTTGTAATCACACTTATGTTATGCATACTGTTGTTTGTACTGGCGGAGGAGCATGAGATGAGATGAGATGAGATGCAGAGTGAATCATAATGGCTCTGCAGCATTCTAATGAGCTTCTCTGACCTTGACAGAGCAAGCAGAGGAATGGGAAAGAGAAGATGGATAAAGCAAAGTGACGAGACGGAAGACAGGAGTTGAGAAGATGGATAAAGCAAAGTGACGAGACGGAAGACAGGAGTTGAGAAGATGGAGTTGAACGAAAAGAGAATCGTAGCACAGACAGTAGACATGGTTGGCTGGCACTCAACGTGAGCCATCGTTGTGGCTACCTACCTGTTGGTCCAGTGCGTTTGAGGATTCGGGTCTTTGTTGGGCGCCGGCGGCATGACAGGGTTGTGTTGGTGCGCGTGAGAGTGAGGGTGAGGGTGGGAGTGGGAGTGAGTGTTAGCGGGTGGGTTGGACGAGCCAGAGGAGCCGACCGAGGGAGAGTAATCAGAGTAGGTGGCCGAGGAGCCGCTGTGGTTCAGACAGTGGAGCTTGTCCACCTCTTCGTCTGTAGACTCTACACACAAAGACATGACATTGGAAATGTACTCGCTTACAATTGAGTAAGGTGGAGTTTGTTGATATGATCTTGCCAAACATAAACGGACGTACCTTGGTTTACCAATACAACAGACTGATGCGAACACATTTGAACATGAAAGTGGCACATGTGTGGCAAGAGCTCACTCGTTTCCAGCTCGCCTTCCCTCACTCTCGGAAATCAATCTTACTCATGAACGGGCAAGCCCCGAGCGCTTCGCATGAGCCGTCTTGGAGGTGCGTATGTATGTTTTTGTGCAATCGGGCACCTTTCTTATCCTTGCCGAGCAGCACCACCTTCGGTTTGTACATGGGCGGCTCCACTAGGGTGGGCCTCATGTCGGAGATGCGGATGTCGTTGGGTGAGCCGCCCATTGAGTCCTGTTGGAAGTCACTCGTTAGTCCAAAGATGGATTGAGATGGATGGAGCTGCATCTTAAAATTGGACCGCTAGCAGTCTACGACAGCAACAATGTGGAGCTCTTGACTTGAATGCGTTTGTGGTCTAACGTTGAATTTGCTTCAATTGTAGGATGTACGTATATCTGAGCAAAGCTTTGAGCTCCAAACCTCTGAGCTCTCCGTCAGGTCCTCTTTGTCCTTCCTCTTTGGGATGTCAATGCCAGAGTTATGCATCGGTCCCTGATCCATGAGCTGAGTCTGAGAGAAGTCCTGCATCTCTCGGTCTGTTACCTAGGACGCGCAGAAGACAGCAAACAATGACGCTTCGATTGACGCTTTCATGATGTGCGGTGTGTGTGTGTGTGGGTGGGGGTGTGGGTGTGCGTGCGTGCGTTCGTTGGACCTCTTTGGGAGGCAGGGGCCACGGTGGTTCGTACGCTTCTTTACTATGGTGTGTAAGTTCCATGTTGGTTCCTGCGGAGGTGGCAGTGCCTGTGCTAAGATGGTGCTGGTGCTGGTGCTGGTGCTGGTGCCCATGGCCCGTGTGAACGTTTTTACCCACGAGGCTTTGCACTGACTTGACCATGTTCTTCAAGTCCTCGGGATAGGGTGTAGGATAACGTTTTAGGTTGATCTCCACCTGTTGGGAAAGATCAGAACAACTTTTGCTTCTTTCATTTTTATATCTTAACGTCATTCATATATACGTACATATGTGTGCCGATGAAAACCAAAAGAATCACAATTTGGCTTGAAAACAAAAAAGACCATCATTTGTGGTACGGAAGCATGAACACCACTGGCTGGCAGTGTCAGAAATGAGGAAAAATCCATCGCTGTCGCTGGTGAATCAAATAAAAACCGACCCGAGAAAGTCCCCGCCAAATGATTCCTGAACATACTACATCATTGTACGTACATAGATAGACAGACAGACAGACACATACGTACAAGTACATCGAGACAGACGGAATAAGGGCAGACCTTGACCTTCCCGGAGTTGTCTTCCTCTTCTTTCTTGTCCTCAAAGTCAAAGGCCACAGTCATCCTCTGTTGTCTCTGCTCCTCCCACAGAGTCGGATTAAAGCTGTCGCTGTCCGACTGATAATCTGGAAAGTAAAGCGTCCCGTTGTTAATGATGGTGAGAGGGATAAAAGCCCCAAAAAAGGACAAAAACTTTCTCAACATGCTATGATTGTTCTTCTGAAAGCAATGCCAGAGATATTTGTATCCATTTCATTCTTGCATGAAATGACCAAGTGACCAGGCTCAGACTCCACATTCATGTTTTCATTCATACGCACACGTGTACACACGGCGCACGCACGCACGGACGGACGCACACACAGTTTGTACCCTCATCGTGACGAGGTTGTTGAGGAAACATGTAGTTGGTCAAAACCTTCTGTTTGGTGTCGGGGTGGGCTTCTGTCTGTAGGGGGATCAGAGCCTTGGACTGCAATGACAGCAGACACATTCAGATCAGCTTTCAAACCACCTCACACGTACGCACGTAAAGAAGAAAAAATATCACTTTCGGAGCACATTAGCGTTGAATTCATACGTTTCAGTTCCGTGTGCATAATACTCCTATCCATCTATTAATGGCCTGGAAAGCACAGCTGACAAAGGTGAAATAGTTAAACGAACCTCATTTCCTAAGCAACCCGTTGTTTGCATTGAAAGTATTACAGTATCCGATTAAAATACACCAAGGTATTTCAAACTTGAAGGTACGTATGTCTGATTGCGTTCAAACATGTGTGCTGAAATAGCATGAGAAAAGTTGCAAACTGTAGGCCAGACTTGATACTGGATGTTGATTGCATGTCTAGTTTTGCAAAGCATGCCTAAGGGGCGTGTGCAAAAAATGAGGAGCAGGTCCGAAATATTTCCACCATCAGACCCGCCATTGATTTTGGGGGAGCGCTACCTGATTGTCAGAAAGCCAGAGAGCTGCCAGGTCCTTCAGCTTGGTAAAGGTGAACGGCAGATTCTTTAACCTGAAAATGAGAGACGGCAGCCAGAATGAGAAAAAGATCTTTTCTCTTCCTACGTACTCAACAGCCCGCAGAGCAAGTAGCCATAGCAACACACTCTTCAGTTGCCATGGCAACTGTAGGCAGAAGGAGCAAATACAAAATCTGTGACAAAGAGCTTCCTTCGCCGTACGCGCGTGCGTACCTATTATCACTAAGGTTTAGGACTCGTAGTTTGGTCATCTGTCCGATCTCATCGGGGAGGAACTCCAGCTTGTTGGATCGGAGCGACATCACCGTCACGTTCTTACAGTTACCGATCTGAAAACATACACAGCGCGTGCGTGTGGGCCACAAATTGCATTCGACCGATAGGTGAGATTGGCTCCTTCCTCACCTCTCGGGGAAGTTCTATGAGGAAGTTCTCATCGGCGGCAAAGGTCCTAAGATTGTGCAAGTAGCCGACGGTTGGAGGCAGTGACTCCAACTCGTTACAGCTAGTGTCCAGTTCCTCCAACAGACAAAGACTGTGAGGGGCAGACATATTGAGAGAAAATGGCAATGAGAAAACAAAAACAAAACATTTTCGATGCATGTACAGGAACGAAAGGGACCTCGTCATTTGCCATCATGAACTGCAGAATCGTAAAAAGTCAAAGGACAGCACATTTACCAATCAATACATTGGCTTTTTAACAATCAACAGATATGGATTTCGATCCTCCGTTCTCCATTTGAAATGTGTGTGTGTGTGTGGATGAGAAGCAGAGCCCGTTTGCAGTAATACGACGTATATGGCACTACACTTGACCGGTCTTTGACCAGCACTGGCCCGGCGAACAGCAGACCAATGCTAATGAGCCAACAATTTTACATGGGTGTACTGTTATTGTTAACATTGCAAGAATGATTCCCACCAGCCTGGACCATCTGGGCCACCATACGGTTGGCGGAGAGGAGAGGGAGGGGCATTTCTTATCCTTTATTTAGATATCTTAGCAGCCCAGAAATCCTTAAAGCAATGCCAGGTGTCAGAGTGAAGCAAAGTTGCACGATGCTTCTATAGGTGCTACAATATGGAGCTCGCTCATTACGTACACTTGGCTGATGTGGCGGAGGACAGAGGATCAACATAAGGAGTACGTTCTTTGTGAAAGAACAAACAATACAAGACTCTCTGTAAGGTCACGAGATTTACATATGAAGAATATAGTATAGTATGAAGGGAAAAAAACAACAACAAACGGATCTACATCATGGCTGTAATTGGTCTTTGTGACTTGACTTGCATGCACATGGATGGAGGAGCTTTCTTACCTCCCAATGGTTCCGGGCAGTGAGGTCAGCTGGTTGTCATCCACTTTCAGTGTTGTCAGCTTCTTTAACATTCCTGAAAAGCAAAGCAACCTTGTTGACGTCACAACAGTGAATGAGTTGCTATCAAACTGGAATCGGGCTGCGTGTGTGAGGGGAACCAAAAAAGACCCCTGCATGTGCGAGGACCTACCTAAAGAGTCAGGGAGGTGCTGAAGCATGTTGGAGGAGAGCAAAAGATCCTCTAAGGCCTCACAACCTGAAACATCCGTGTCCAAATTCTCAATACGATTCTTAGCTAAGTCTAAGTAGCGCAGCTGGCGAAGTTTTCCTAGTGACTGCAGAGTCAGAGAGATAAGGAAGGCAAACGATAGATAAAGCAGATCCACAAAACTGCAAAAGAACATTGTGTACACGTATCCATACATACGACTTGGCGACCTTACCCCTGGTATGGACTGCAGAGAGTTGTTGTCCATCCACAGCTCCTTTAGATTGTGAATCTGCTCCAACACCTCCGGCTAATATGCAAAAGACCAGCAGTCAACCAACCCAAACTTTTACGATGACCGAGAGAGAGAGAGAGAGAGACTTCAGTACTGTGGCAATTTAATACACTCACTCACTGGACACGTCAGAGGGTACGCATCGCAATTTGCAGAGATGACACTCACTAGTTATCACTTGTTATGGCCGAGCAGAACTGGTTACGTCATCAAGAGAGCTGTGGTGAACATAAATTAGCAGGCCAGAGTCTGGGGACGCCAAGCGTGTGGTCAACTTCCCTCCCGTCTGACCCTGATGTCACATTGTGTCATCTTCCTTCCTCCCTGCCGTGGCTCACTTCTTAATGAGACATAGTAGTCTACGGAAGGAAGATTCATCGCGATGCTGCCATGGCATTTGAAATGGGAACGGAGGCTGCCCGCCCCTGAAATGGGACTTGCCAACCGTGTGCTGGGACTTGCCATCTCTCTCTCTCTCTCTCTCGGTCAAATGGCCAAATTGAATGCCTTGGGTAACATTCATATTTTAGATGAACACAACCCGCCCAATAGTACAGCAAACCTTCTCACCACTTCAGAGAATTCATTGCTGCCCAGATCCAACCTCTCCAACTGTGTCAGTCGATGAATAGACCTGCAAGGAGACAGGAGAGTAAATGTCATGCTTCCAATCAAGCACTTCACTCGTGGTTCAAATGTAACTTTTCAAAATGTTACTTTTATCAAATAAAACCGCTTTCACTGCTATTCAAGAGAACCTGCCAAGCGTGCAAATAACTTGATTCCACAGCAAACTCAGTCCATTGGAGGAGACCAAATCATAGCACAGACACAAAGCCCAACGGAATCTTACTTTGGCAGGGTTTTCAGGTGGTTCTCTCTCAGCTCCAGGATCCGAAGTTTGGAGAGTCTATCAAGAACAAAGGTGAAAAAACATTTGTTTTCGTCAGGCTCTTTGGCAGCTAGAAGAAACAGGCCACATTTAATGTCGCGTCCCAAAAATATAAGCCGATGTTCTTAAATTGAACATGCACCATTAGTTACGACTATCACGTGCCTGGGATCAATTGAGTAGACGTAATATTGGAACTTCAAGAGATGACCGCTTTTCAAATTCAAACACCATCCAAAATGATACACGCGCCAAAGATCTCATGGTGCATTTTCATTGAATCAAACTCATTTTGTATAGCATCCATCCATCCATCCATCTGGCCATCCCTATGTTGCTCCATCCATCCATCCATCTGTTATCCATCCATCCATCCATCCATCCATCCATCCATCCATCCATCCATCCATCCATCCATCCATCCATCCATCCATCCATCCATCCATCCATCCATCCATCCATCCATCCATCCATCCATCCATCCATCCATCCGTTATCCCTCCCTCCTCCCTCCCTCCCTCCCTCCCTCCCTCCCTCCCTCCCTCCCTCCCTCCCTCCTTCCATCCCTCCATCCATCCATCCATCCATCCATCCACCCTGAAACAGAAAATACTACCTTCCAATAAGGCCGTGACTAAAGACACGCCATGCTGATGCTGATGCTGATACCATGCATGGAATTACCTGCCAAAGTTAGCTGGCAAGTACTCCAGGAAGGCATCGTTTAAGAAGAGCTGAGTCAGATTCAGGAGCTGCGTAAAACCATCTGGGAGCCTGCAAGACAAGACAAAGAGCACTGGAGAAGCAGGAAGGGGAAAAAAAACCGGGGCCATATTTCAATGCATTCTGTCAACTAAAAGACAAGATATGCCAAGGTACAAGGCTGTACCTTGTACGTTACGCTTTTGACTCCAATCTAAACACTGCAATTTGTTCCAAATGGGATGATGTCTTACTTGGTGATGGGATTGACACTGGCCTCAACCACTGACAGGCCTTTACAACATTTGATATTATCTGGAAACTCCTGGATACCTGGTGGAAAAGCAGACAGCAAGAGAAATGTGTGCTTGGTTGGGCACCTTTGGTTGGCTAACGGGAAGAAGATAAGGAACTTTTGGCAAACGGGATTGTTGGAAAGTTGTCAAATGACTGAGGTGATGGGAGGTTTTTTTCATGACTCTGGATCTAGGAGGAACATGGAAATGCTGACGTTATTTCCGTAGCCCTTCCCTTCCAATAATGACATTGTTCTAGCCGGAGAAATGATCAAGATCTTAAAAGCTGAAGGAAGGAATTAAATCATGGGAATGTGACAGTGACGTCGGGCGGGATTGATTACATGTGTGGGCTAGACATGAGCTCTTTGAAGGATCGCTGCCATATTTTATGGACGCTAGCTAGCATCGCATGTTTGTCAGCAAGCTGTAGCGTCGAGGAAGATTCCAGTGCTTTTGAAGTATTCATTGTCTTTACCATTTTTACTGATGTCCAGCTCTTTCAGGTTAACCAGGCTGGCAATTGTGGTTGGAAGGTTGGAGAGGTCGTTATCAGGCATGCTCAGCTTCTTTAAGGCCTGGCAGCTGAACAGTTGCTAGAGACACAAAAAGAAGAACAAGGCATATTAGAATGACTTGGACTATAAGCAGACACAAACAGGAAATAAGATTGATCTGGGGATGCGGATTGGAATATCAGAAATGGGACGCATTTCTACCTTGGGGAGTTCCTCAATCTGGTTGGCATCCAGGTAGAGTTCCTCCAGAGTTCTCTCAAAGCTAAAGATTTCCTTGGGGACCTGCTGCAGGCTGCAGTGGGAGTAGTCCAACACCGAGATGACTTCCTCTTCCCCGCGAAAACACCGGCACGGCACCAGCCGGCCAATCAGCTTCCTTTTTGTTGTCATTTCCAGACACTGGACTACAGAGGCAAGGCAAAAAGAAGAAGAAGAAGAAGAAGAAGAGATCAGCCCCCCAAATAGCATGCGTGTTCAAGAATTGTTTGCTCAACTATAGAACGGGTCCTGCCAACAAACGGTGACAGCAAGTTCGCACCCATCAACGCAGGGATGACTGATGCAGCAGCATGAGCAAACGTAATAATGTGCCGAGATGCTTCATGGAGAATGGACATGCGTACGCTCGCAAGCTAACGTGGCTCCTCAGAATGCGCATGTCTGTAGCAGCAAGAGAGAGTGAAAGCCTCAATGTCCCACGACAGCCATCACTTCACGTGCGGCGGCGGCGGCGGCGGCGGCGGCGGCAGCGGCAGCAGCAGCAGCCTTGCTAGCTATCTCCATGGTAACGGCTGTCATAGTGACGGTCTCCCAGGAGCCGGGTGTATTTTTACTCATCCTCTCTGTCATAAAACAGAACATGCTGCTCTCAGTGGGTGATTGCTCCACATTTGCAGTCCATGCTGCACTTCTACAAACAAATCAGACCCCTTTCAAAGAGGTCTTTTCTTGTCTTGCACATACGACATCTATTCCCTCCAATCAAAAAACAACTCTTTTCAAACTTGTGCTCGAGCCTTGTCTTATAGGGCACATAAGGTGATGCAAAACATGACTGAACCTGACTCCATCATTTTCAAGTGACATGCCAATCAGGTACCTCCAGCAAGCACAACATTTGATGATGTCAGCTGTCCAGAAAGAAACACCAGAGGGTCACTGACTCATATGATTGATATGTTCAAAGCAAAGCAAATCAAATGAGATTGGAATATGTGTTGTTTGCTTAAAGGCTTGAGTCAGCCAACTGTTCCTATGTGGCTCACAGTAAAATTCCTTTATCGGAGCCTCTCCTGCTGCTGCTGCTGCCGCTGTGTCTGACTTTCATGCTCACTCTGGTTTCCAAGCCAGTCGTGTATTTTTTCCCTCGTTTGTTTGTTTGTTTGTTTTTTGCTAGGGTTGAGCTCAGTGGCCCAGTTCTGCCTGAGAGGCCCCAGCACATGACCATTTCCTCTCTTCTATCTTGGTGGCCCGTGCCTCCCTCTTTCTTAGCTTTTTTTTTCTCTTCTCTTCTCAGTTTTAGCCCTCCTCTGTCCGTGAAGCCTCTAAAAGGAGCCATTTGAAATCAAGCATAAAATGTTCCTCAGCAAACTACAAACACTTTCATATCATGACCAGATTTGCATCTGAACATTTCTCATCTCATTTCCGTACGTATGCGTGCTAACAAAACGTAGATGGGTCATTTCTGCAACAGTCTTCATTGTCAGTCATTTGGTCTATAATAAGAGAGCTACAGAGTGTGACATTATTTTTCAATAGTCTGGCTATTGACAAGCATTCTATAGAACATTACGATACGTAGTACATATACGAGCCATCAACAGGCACGCTTGGGATGGATTCCCGCTCAGCTCAGCTCAGCTCAGCGCTGCGCTGCGCTGCGTACGTGGACGCGATCGATGGTCGGTCTCGATAGGCGTCCTGCGACCGGTTGCCGACCACTTTCGGGTGCAGTGCGCCTGGTGTCAGCCGGGCGGGATACAGGGTTCCTTCCGACCCGGCACTTGTGAAACGCTGCTTTACGTGACAGTCAACGTGCGGTTCCGCCATCTTGGCTTATGAGGTCACTTTGCCATGCTGGTGGGTGTCCCAGCAGCTTGTCCACTACTCTGAGCCAGATGGACCTGAGACACACACACACAAAGCACTCTTCCTGCTTGACTCTCATGTCTTAGCATTTGATGCTGTTGACCTCGAAGTGCTGAACTCTTCATGGAGCGTGCAATCAGTTGCTGAATCGAGTACATCAGCTATTCAAGCCGTTGCTGTCAACTCCTCGATCTTTCCACCGCAGGCGCCGGCCGGAATACAATCCAGCAGCCAATCCATAAATCATGATCAGCGCGTCACTAATCCAGCGATGTGACCAATGACAACTGGAGAGCGTTGTCACCTTCGCTCCCTCTGTCACACCTGCTGCCAGCTGGAACAAACATTCTGCCCTCCCACTTTCTTTCTTTCTCTCTCTCTCCAGCTGTGGCTGGAAGTCCATCTCTCTTTTTTTGACTGTCGGGAGGGCTCTCTATTCATGCGTTGCCTCCATCTACCACCTGCTCGGGCTGGCCCTGATGGCGCCTCTTCTACTCTGCTTAGCAGAGAAGCGCGACGCTATAGTACGTAGCGATGCATTCCAACGGGCTGTCTCCGTCATTTAGGCCAAACGCTGGAAGCGGGACCAGCTTGAGCCATTTCGAGACAATGCTTGGGCACGCACAGCATGCTTTGACATGTTTTCTTGGAAGTGCACGGCGGTCAGCTTTTGATAAGTTTCATCATCCCTAAAGCTTCCTTTAAAATGAATGGAGTGGTTACCGTGGTAACAACAGAGCCTACTTTGCCCACTCGTTCAAAAGGCAAACAAGGACCGTAGACATGATAGCGGTCCCCCCCTCGGCTCATTGACCGCCAATGGACACGGACGGCCGCTAAACAATGTGGACGGAACTCGCTTTATTGAGAGAGAGCGGGCAGGCAACCAACTCAGGCCAGGAACAGGGACACACGAGACGGGTGAATCAATTGTGGAAGAACAGCTGAAAGGTGCCGGCCACTATTATTGTCAACATCCTCTTCTCCACTTGTTTTACTAACAGCCTTAAGTGTGTGCAGACACATCATGAACGCTTGTGACAATCTACTGTAAGCATGAACAAATCCATCAATGTTTAGTTTCACAAAGCACTATTATGACTCTAAAGGTTCATGCTATCGCAGCGCTCGAGGTGTTTGGGCTGCTTTTGGAGGGCTGAAGGCGTTGCTGCGGCAATCCCAAATTGATATGTATTCTCTTTGATGATCGCACCGTACGTACGTACGACATACGAGATGCGAGGCATCGTACGGGCACGTCGAGCGGAGCTTTGCCCTATTTGTACGCTAAAGCCAGCCGGTCAACGAGACCAAAATGGAAGCGTGGGAGAAAGAGCAAGTCGACGATACAGTCGACGTGGAAACACGCGGATTACAGATCGTGTAAATAATTGAGGAAACACACAAAGCGGCGAGCGCACTCAAGGCACACTTTGATGCGGTCATCTGCTTCCGCGTTTGAGCTCCTCTCCCTTCGTAAACATTCTGTGGATGAGGGAGGAAGAAAAGGATAGGACGTGACATACGTTGGATCTGGATAGCTGGGATTGTTTTGGATTGGGAAAGGTGGCCCAAGTGGCTGCTGCTTTATCCTCTCTTTCATCCCGTTCACATAGCATGGAGATGATTTGAGATTGTCATCTGCCATCATTTTGGATGGTCTCAATGCGAGTGTCCTGCTTTGAAAAGGCCCTTCATACATGCTGGCTGGCTGGCTGGCTGGCTGGCTGGCTGGCTGGCTGGCAGCAGGGCTGTCCACCCGTGCTTAACTTGCTGACACGTCTGGCAAAGGTGATCTTTTATTCTTCTCGTAGCTGTCACAGTACAGGAATAAAAAGGCCAGTATTTGTAAGGAAGGAAAGGAAATGGCCACAAAAAGACAGCTCAAAGGACTTCTTGTTGTATTTTGCACATGGTCATTGTCGCCGTTTCACACTTTGCGTGCCTTCGGTACGGGAAAAGATTTTCTGCGCCTCCTCCCAAACCAGACAACGTCTTACGTGATGATGCCGGTCGATTTATTTGTGTCCGCGTCCAAACCAAAAGCAATTCAACACCTTCATCAAATATTTGATTCATTACACACGGCAGGGAGTCATACGTTGCTTCTATGTCGCTTTCATTATCATCCACTCGATCAGCTTTTTCACCACTTTGACACACACACACACCATCTTCCTTCTTCATAACATCACAATCCAGCAGATGCACTGACATACGTTCCCCCCTTCATTCTATGGGTCTCCTTCCTCCTTTAGCCCATCACCATGACGATGGGAGCCGGTTTCATGGATGCAGTCACTAGGCAACCAGCAGCAGCGGCCGCAGCGGCAGCAGAAGCAGCAGCGGCCGCAGCAGAACAGTAGAGGAGCAGCGTTGTTCTGCATTCCGCAGCCAAGTTTGCTCTCGGAGGAGCATCCAGTCATATGTTTCATATGTATTGCTCTTAGTATTTTGAACTCGCTCGAATGAGACTGACAAAGACCTCGCTCGACTGTGTGCGGCAAACATGGGATAGCAAATGTCACACTTAGCACAAGCACTGGAAACACAGTGGCATCAGGCAGAAGCTCAAGGCACCTCTATTCCATTGCTGGAATGACCAAGGACAAAGCCTTGACATCAAAGCAAAACCATCCATTACGAACCAAATGGCCAAAGATGAAGCACATCCACCTCCAAAATGGATGACGACGACGACGACGACAACAACAACAAGGCAGGCTGCTGATCAATCATGGGGCTGAGGAGGGATTTGCTTTTTAAAAATGTCTTTTGAGAATAACATGATTGGGTGGGCAGGCAGCTTAAAGTGACACGCTAATCATTTGACTCCGTGCGGAAAACGAGATCAGCTGTTATTGAACGAGAAGAAGGCAGAAAGCAATCGGCCTAAAAATAGAATCCTTTTCAAAAAGATCACTAAATGAGGATGTTAGATGCAAGTAGCAGGCCCGGCCCGGCCCGGCCCGGCCCGGCCCGGCCCGACCGGCTAGCAATATGTATTAATAGACTCGGTGAGGCGATGCAGACAAAGGACCTTTGAAATGTGTTGCAATGAAGATGCTAATGAAATATTCCCTTTGATTAGAAGGAGCCTTTTGTACACGTTACAGCTACGTATGAAGCTCTCCAGCAGAAGTCCATCTCACCAAACGACACACTGCAGCACCAAAGCAATCTACGCTCACAGAAAGGATGCTTGCAACTTAAACAAGTGCTCAATAGATGCTCAATAGAATTGAACAAGAGACAAATATGAGGTCAGAGATCACAATGTTTGTGGGCGCATATGCATATCATTGAACAGGTGTGCATGGAATTTAAGGCAAACCGCTTACTGCAAGCGCTTGCAGTCATGCTTGTTTCTCGAGATGCTTTCTTGGAAGGGCACGTCAAGTGAACATTTGGAGAACTATGCACGGATGTACACGCTTGATCTGCACGGTGCCCGTTCATTTTGGACCCTGTTGCAAAGCCATAAAATGATTGAATGACCATGACAGTTGGCGGGGGCACGCATTGCAAATTCCCATCATATGTGCAACTTCATGATTTGCTATTATTGCTCGAGTGAGGCATCATACAACAATGGTACAACAATTGATGGGGTGTGTATGTTAGCTGTCTATCCTATCTTTCTGCAAGTTAGCTGTCAAAGAGTCGATCCGATTTTAGTGCCTGGCTGCAAACTGGCGCAAGGCACACCGTCTTCTATTCTCTGTCGTCTTTTGTCTTCCACGTCAACTCAATAAACGCGTGTTGCCTTACGTTGCAGAGCCGAATAGTTATCCATCCCCAGGCTGCAGGTGGCGCTTCCAATTTCCAAAGAAAGAATGGAGAAAAGACGAGGAGGCGGGGGGGGGGGAAACAGCCCTTCACCGGTCGGCGTCGGCGGATCAATCAGACCGAGCGAGCCGGGGTGATTCCGAGACAGGTGCCTTGACCCGGTCCGCCGGCCGTCGCATCTTTAACGCCCCCGTAGGCAGAAAGCGGAGATGAGCTCATCGGTCCGCTCGGGCTCCAGTACCGCTGGGTGCTTTAAATCCAGCCAGCAAGTCGGATGCCTCCTTCCCTCCCTCCCTCCCTCCCTTCCTCCCTCCGCTCAGTCAATTCCAGACATAAAATCAAAGATCAATTATGACACGGTGCGCACAATTCAAGATGCACCAAAGAGGAGGAGCTGGACCGCGGGAAAAAGATACGTCCTTGTGCGTGCGTGCGTGCATGCGTGCGTGAGCCCGCTGCATTCAGTGGGAGCGTCTCCTCCCTCCCATCTATCTCCCTCAGTGGAGGAGGACGAGGATGAGGAGGAGGAGGAGGAGGAGGAGGGAGTCAGCGAGCCTGCGAGCGGGCGGGGAGATGGATGAATATGGGACGAGGATGTGGAAGGTATGTTTGCGCGTGAGAAAGCGAGACGGGGAGACGGGGGACAGAAAAAATGAATCTATTTTTTTCATCTTGCTTGCTCTCGCTCAAACATACACTCGCACACATGCACCCCCCCACCCACCCGGTTTACTGCTGCGCTTGTCCACGTTGGAGCCTATACAGCCGAGTTGCGTGGAACAACCTGGATTATTGGCTAATCAACGGCAGGGCACAAACAACTATTGACATTTGCACCTGTGAACAATTAAACTAGCATCCATATTTCTGGAAGGAGCCAGAGCACCTGCAGAAAAGAAAAGATGCAGAGTGCCTGCCCCGAGCCTTTATGGAAAACAGCAACGTTTGAAATCTTGACTGTTAATCAATGACGCTTTGGTGTTTCCACCATTTTTTATTTGGTGACATAACCACTAGGCAGCACTAATTGAGGTCAAAATAAATCAATGAAGAAAAGTAGCGACACAACCGCAGGCCTTGATGACGATGACGGGAAATGCAAATGGAAGAAGACAAAAGGCAAGAAAGTAAGACCTTGTGGCTTTTGGAGATGGATGAGACTTTTTGTCACTCTGCCCCAAATAGTACATATTCATGAGGTCAGGTTAGCATTTTTCCCAACAAATGCTCAGTTGTGACGTGTAGCGCTTTAAATTCCACTGCAACCCTGCGTCACATGATGCAGCCATCCAAGCTTTGTGTTGACATTGATCCTATACGTATGATTGTCAAAGCAGCAGTAGAAGCTTGCTTTCTGCCTGCCTGCGTGGCTGCCTGCTTGCCTGCCTGCCTGCGTGGCTGCCTGCGTGGCTGCCTGCCTGCCTGCCTGCCTGCCTGCCTGCCTGCCTGCCTGCCTGCCTGCCTGCCTGCCTGCCTGCCTGCCTGCCTGCCTGCCTGCCTGCCTGCCTGCCTGCCTACCTGCCTGCCTGCGTGGCTGGCTGGCTGCCTGCCTGCGTGGCTGCCCGCCTGCCTACCTGCCTGCCTGCGTGGCTGGCTGGCTGGCTGGCTGGCTGGCTGGCTGGCTGGCTGCCTGCCTGCCTGCCTGCCTGCCTGCCTGCCTGCCTGCCCGCCGGCCGGCCCGCCCGCCCGCCCGCCTGCCCGCCCGCCTGCCTGCCCACCTGTCTGCGTGGCTGCCTGCCTGCCTGCCCGCCCGCCCAAACGCACTGTTCATTTGCATCATACTTATCTGCAATAGTAATATACAAGTTTGGGAAAATTCTAAATTGGGCTTTGAAAGAGGCTGTGTTGTAGCTAATGCACAACTTCCCCTACTCATACAAGCTAAGGAAAGGAGAAATAAGTGAGCCCCTTCTCTTTCTTCCGAGCATGTGGAATGGTCCATAGCGAGCACCTTTTCTTTTGCCAGACTGACCATTCAATGAATATTGAGAAGGTATGTTTAATGTATCACATTAGTGCTCCTTCTCCGCCCACTTCATTTGCGTGTCTTTCCAGTCATCCCAGTCAGCACTACCGTTAAGCAAGCCCTCGACATCTGCATGCGGGCAGAGTCCACCTGCAAGACATGATCCCATTGGCCCATTTCAAATGCTGTGGCAGCGGGTCGTTTGTGGACAGTTATGTATCGTCCAGCACCATTGACAACATTGATTGCATTCAGCCACATGACTCAGGTCTGGGACAATTCCAAATTGCTTGCTCTAAGTGGGATTAAGACGGGATTTTCTCATTTGGATGTTCTTGTAATGTGCTCTCAGGAGTGACTCACTCCATTTTTTTCTCCCTCCCGTGTGCGTCAGCCATTAAGCGGCAAGGACTGACGATGCGGTCACAAAGTATCATTTGCGAGCGCTTCGTCTAGCGTGAAGCAGCTTGGCTCTTCTCGTGAGAAGAAAAAAAGTCATTACAGCAAACTCCACTCACAAAAGGAGAAGGAAATCTTGCCTTGAAAAGCGAGCAAAAGGTGCGAAGTTGCGCACTCCGAGATGCCACCTCGTGATACGGATTCCATCGTTCTTTTCACTAGGAAAGGCGCTTGCTTTTCCTGACTCAGCGAACATGCATGATGAGGGACAGTTACCATAGCAACAGCAGATCATGAGAAGGAGAGAGGAAGGACATGGGCATGGGGAGAATCAATCCGCACAATGACAACCGGCCACATACGTACATGCACTTTCCCACTTGAGATGGCTTCAGATGACCGACCGCTGCGTTGCTTGTACCAGAACATTCTTACAAATGGAAAGCCAACACCGGAGTCATCAGCCACGTTGTTCGGCAAAGTCAACAACCGATCCAGCGCTGAACAGCGCCACTTTCACATAGAAGCTCATTAGGTATCATCGGAAGGCGTTCAATGAACCAAAGTTCAAAATTGCAAAATTCAGGTAGAACTCAAATCATTGAGTGCGCCACGGCCGGCCGCATGATTGCGGGCGGGCGGAAAATGGCCTCCGAGTGGCCACTCGACGCCGGCTAACATCACCCGCAAGCGGACATTTGCCGTCCATTATCAAGCAAGGGTGTCGCACTCAATTTATGTGGCGGGAGGGCTTGTGTCTTAAAAGTACAACAAAAGAAGAACGGCTGGCCCCTACCTTTACTGTTGACCAATGAGGTTGTTGCGGTGGGTGCAGGCTTGGCGTGGCGCTTGTGCTAGCAGTCGCCCTCAGTGACGCTCGGGGTCTCCGGGTGACGACGACGGCGGCGGCGGCCTGCGCTCGCTCAAATTCATGCCTGCTTCCTAATGACTCCAGAGTGAGCAGCAGTCCTTCTTGCCTCACAGGCCCTGTAGGTCTTCTGTGGAAAAAGAACAACATCCATTTGAGGCCAGCGACTTTTCTTCCGTTCATTCTTGTCCAAATAATCATCAGAATAATCACAATCGAGAACAGAAGCGTCATTTGGTGTCATTTCAAATCCTGTCCACCTGTAGACGCTCATCTGTGTCACTCTTGCGCTCTTGGTCCAATCCATCATTGCATTGTGGCAGAGATGGGTCAATTAACAAAGGAATCAAAATGGAACGCAAGACCCAGAGGTCCGCCTTTCTGGGACGTCGGTGACACAGAGAAAAGACCCAGCGCGGCCACAGAATGTACTACGTACTACGTAAAAGCGTACGCTCGCCTGCATGCCCCTTTCTTCACATGCACTACTGGAGGAAGACAAAAGCAATGTATGCAGCGGGCGAGCCATCCATCCATCCATCCATCCATCCATCCATCCATCCATCCATCCATCCATCCGTCCATCCGTCCATCCGTCCATCCGTCCATCCGTCCATCCATCCATCCATCCATCCATCCATCCATCCATCCATCCATCCATCCATCCGTCCATCCATCCATCCATCCATCCATCCATCCATCCGTCCATCCATCCGTCCATGGAGAGGAAAAGGAGGAGAGGAGAAGGGTGAAGAGATGAGGACACTGAGAGCAGGCAGGGAGGGGGAAGGACAATATCAATGGCACAAGAAAAGGTTTGGTACAATCAAAGAGCAAAAATCTGGATACCTTTCAAATTCATATGAAAAAGAAAGCAATAATATTGCACGACTATCATATTTGCAATGGCTGACAGGCCACTCGTGGATCTCATTCAATAGTGGGTGAAGGTGAATCTTGGGTCGTGGTAGATGCTGATGCCACGTAGTGGCAAAAGGTGGAACTGCGCGAGCATGCAGTCGCGAGACCATCATCTATCTCCATGCTAGAAGCGGGAAGAAAGCCTGCCATCAAGTTGCCATCAGATAATGACTTGGGACATATGCACAATGTGGAAGAGGAATGACTTGATTTTCCCATTTTCTCCCAGAGCCCGCTTGCGTTACGTGATACAAATCGGAACATTGTGCAATGTAGGGGAAAGAAAGAAAGAAAGGGAGAAAGAAAGAAAGAAAGGAATGGCTGGTAAAAGAGAGGGTGAAATCTTCAAGCAATGTAAAGAAGAAAGAGGAGTGTGTCTTGCTGAGGCCCAGGGGGTGTCCTGTGTTCCCACAATGCTTTGCTCTAACCTACTTTGGTATTTCTGTTTCTGTCTTTGTCTCTGCTCTGCACTGCCCTGAGTGGGCCGCTGTGTGACTTTTTGTGTAACGCGCACACTTCTGCACTTTTGCCGTCGTGTAACCAGTCGGAAAGAACCGACCCACATTTATATAAGCAACAAATATGCAATCACCTATGCAGGACTTTTAGAGTTGCGGGGGCTGAGTGGGCAGCCCGTGCAATCAGCTCAGCAACATTCGGTTGCCATGGAAACTAATTAGCGCACGGAGGACGTACGAGTCTTGAAATATCACCATCAAAGTGTGTCGATGTGGCTACAGCGGCTACGTTCATACGTACGGACGCGTTTACTCGGATCAAACGGGAATCGCAATGTTTTTCGTCGGTTTGACTTTCATTTCCGCCATATTTGGTCAATCTGCGCATGTCCGTGTGCATGCGCCTTGATTACTGTCATGTTTTGTTCTCTGCTCTTCCCAAGTCTCGGAGCAAAAGTCTCCAGTGGGTGCAAAACGCGGCAGCTGGACTGCTCTCCGGGACGACCATTTTTTAACCCTATTACCCTGACCGATTGGAGGCAACATGCATTGCTCCCGCTCCACTTGAGATGTTATTTTACCAAGCCATAAAACATTTCGCGGCGTAGCGCCTTCCCGTCCGATCGACCGAGCAGCGTCGCGAAACCTTCGCCGGTGAGCCCAAAGGCCAAAAGCAAGTCGGCAGGGTCAAGAGCATTCTCCGTTAGGGCTCCAGAGCGTGGGAATGCCAGCATATCAGAGCCGCTACCTCAGTAGAAGGCACCATTGGAAACACATTTGGATGCTATGGCCTTTAATTAACCTGCGCAAGCCCGTTTGGAACAGGGAGGGAGCGAGCGAGCGAGCGAGCGGCCAGCCAGCATAAAATGCTAAGAGCGGCTGACCACGCTCTTAGCCACATAGCGTGGTTCTCCTGTTTTTCCATTCATTTCGTCATAGAGCCAACTAGGCTGTGCACAAGTGGACGCACGCTAAAATTCAACTGCATTTTGCACAAATCCGGGACATCTCAGTGTCCCGGTTTTTGGCCTTCTTCACGGGACAGGCGGTGAAAATCGGGGCCAATCCGGGACAGGTGGCAACTCTGACAGTGACTGAAAAGCTGACAAGTATCTGCTCAAGTCTCTAAGTCATGCAACACAACAAGTCGAAGAAATGCCTTTGCAGCACAAACAAAGCAACCAACACACCTGATCCCAAAGTGGAGTGTCCTCAGATGGTAAAGAAGAGGAGTCCCACTGGCAGAAGCAGTCAAGCCCAAAGTGCAAAAGTGACTCGTTAGGGTACAGGGATAGCAGCTGCCGTCTTCCCCGAGGTCACTGGCACTTCTCGGCTAGCCTGCTAGCACACGTCCTACACTATGTGCGCTTCAAACTAGATGCCATGCAAGTAGCCAATGGCATCATCTCCATGCGCGCGCACACGCACACGCACACACACACACATGCACGCACACACACACACACACACACACCTATGTTTGATATATTTAGTCTGTCCCAATGTATCACGCACACAATGGAAACACTCTTGACACATAACAGCCGCGAAACACAAGTGTTGCATATTTATGTTGAGCTCCCTGAAGCATTATGTAATTGGTCGTCCTCCTCCTCCTCTTATGCAGATATTTGACAAGCCTTGACATCAAACCCCAACATATGGATCAATCCTTGCAACAATACTTGGATTTGGTCGAGCTGGCATCTTTTATGTTGGTTGGCCTATTAAATCGTGATAGTGTCAAAAGGATCTCAACACCCACACAGCAGAGAGCCTTTTCTTCACTCCCACGCATCCATGAAATGAAAAACAGTCAAAGGCTGTCCCAATAAGTCCACCAAATAGCATAGGTGTGAAGAGCTCAAGAAAAAAGCCAAAGCATGGCATGGCAAGGCGAGGTGAGGCAAGGCAAGGCAAGGCAAGGCAAGGCGAGGCAAGGCGAGGCGAGGCGAGGCAAGGCAAGGCGAGGTGAGGCAAGGCGAGGCAAGGCAAGGCAAGGCAAGGCAAGGCAAGGCAAGGCAAGGCAAGGCAAGGCAAGGCAAGGCAAGGCAAGGCAAGGCAAGGCAAGGCAAGGCAAGGCAAGGCAAGGCAAGGCGAGACGAGGCGAGGCGAGGCGAGGCGAGGCGAGGCGAGGCGAGGCAAGGCAAGGCGAGGCGAGGAAAGGCAAGGAAAGGCAAGGCAAGGCAAGGCAAGGCAGGGCAAGGCAAGTCTCACCAACAAATGCACCTTCTTCGTCCAGCCCTTTTTCCTCAGCCGGCTTTTCCCAGGGCTCCCGGCGCATTCATCGTTTCCCACAAGGAAAGGAGGGAAAAATACAGGAAAGATTTGAAATCACAAGCATCCTTCCGGCTCGGCTCTTTTCTTCCCGGCCATCCAATTTCTTCCCAGTCTCCGTGGGAAAGCAGAGAGCAACAGTGATACACTGCTGCGCTGCAGGAGACTGAACGTCAATCACACGCCGGTAACCTTGGGAACCAGCCGGCCCGCCCCCAGCTCGCTTGCCCAATGGCGGAGCAAGGAGTCACAAGTCCAAATGGATCCACAGATGGATAGCCAAAGCTGCGATGGGATCATGTGCAGAGCCAAACAAACAGCGGCCAATTGCAGTACTTGTGAATTCTCGGCTTCTCCCTCTCGCCTCTGACTTCAGAGCCTTTATTTGATAGTTGCCTAGCAACAGATGGGCATGAGAACCTAGAGAGAGAGGAAGGAGTTCAAGTCCTTAACTCTCTCTCTCTCGCTCTCTCTGTGTGTGCTGAATATTTTAGTTCTCTGCAGCAGCTCGTGTTGAGCCCATCCTCAACACTTAATATAATGGCAGTGCTGCTGCAAGGGACGGTATAAAAGGGACAGCAAGTTGACATTGCGGTCGGTATAAATACTCCCCCCCCCAAAAAAAACCAAGTACACATATCAACTATCGGACCACGATAACCTGGTCACCAAATGAGCTGCCGTTATGATGACTTTTGTGTATTAGACATTGGCTTTTCAGGTCGGATGACAAAAATGACAAGGACTAACATCCTTTGAACTGTAAAATTGGAATTAGTTGTGGGAGGCCTAGACTTGCGCCACCTCACGGCCGTGTTGCCGTGTCGTCCAACGCAGAACAGTCTGAACGCTGCTGTTAAAATACAACTTGAACAAAACGAATAAAGACATCTGTTTCAATTCATTTATTTCCAAATTGTTTTACTGCAAGTATACAAAACTGGACAGACAAAGCTATGAAAATGGATCTTATTTACAACAAGAAGAGTTGGGCAAGCATGCTGGTCTTGAAAAAACAGGATCCAGGGGGCCGCTCACGCTGAAGACTGGACCGCAGGCTGTAAGGAAATTCAATCAATGAGCAACTTGCAGCTTCATGTGCTTGGACACCCGTACGCAAATGAGCCGTGCTTTGTGCAAACCGCCACGTTTGCTCACGGCAACAAGTGTGAGTGTACACCACATTGAGAAAAAAACACCATTCGGCAGAAGGCATTTAGCTTTACCAATTGCCTTAAACCGTGCTTCATTCCAACAAGATTAGCAGCGCTGGCTGGCTGGCCGGCCGGCGCGCTAGCTAGCTAGCTATTGCCGAACAATCCATCCAAGACCAACACTCGCCTCCTGTGATTTTTGCTCCTCAACTCCATTGTTGGCACTAGAGTCTCCAGTGCCATTAAGTGTAGCTTCCTGTTTGGCCTGCTTAGCATCAGTGTCCTTGACTGGGCTCTTCTCCTCTCGTTTCCTCTGTGTTGACATATACAACAAAAAAAAAAAGAAGAAAAGCCTCACAACTGTATTCCACCTTGATTTGGGGGAAAAAGAGTCAACGCCATGACCACCTAATCCACTACACATGCCCCTCAAAACACGACGAGTTTGGACATTATAGCAGCAGCAGAACAGGACAAATTGACAAACCTTATTCAACGGACACAAGATCATGAAATGCATACAAGCATCAGGTTTTTGTTCCTTAAATGCATCCATCAACATGTCATATCAAGCGCTCACCTTTTTCCTAACTAGGTGAGAAATGTCTGAGGCCACTTTAGAAGATGATGCTCCATCCGTCGCTTTCATTGGGATCTGCGACGAGAATTTGGTTTGATCGTGAATTCGGACGGTCAGATTAACATTTGGTGGCGAACGCGGCACTCTTACCTGTGTGGGGCCAGCAAAGGCTGAAGAGCTGCCATTTTCACTCCGGGAGGCTGATGAGGTTGAAGCGCCGCCCTGCAGGTTAGTTACAGAGTTAGATGCTTGATGGCGCGGGCAAAAACCAAAGCCCAAAAAAATAATACGGTTATATTCTCCCGTCCAAAACACTTGAAGTTTGTACTTGCATAGATTTTAAATTGCTTGATAATCTGCAAAATATTGTACAATATTTGATGACAATATTTAACAAGAACTTCCACTTCTGTCAACTCGATTGCAGTTACGGTTTGCGTTGGAAGCCCATCATGACTGACTGTGTACACCGATCACTCAAACTAGATTTTACTTTGAAAGAGGAAGCGCAAAAAAAAAAAAAAAAAAAAAAAAAAAAAAAGACAATTTGCAACGTTAGTATGTTGGCTAGAAACATGACGTCAACACGATTTGCCTTTTCACATTCCTGGGCTTTTAGTTTGACACCTCCCGTCTTTATTTCATCCTCTTTAATGAGCAGTTGTCGGGCTTGGAGTTGCATTGTGGTTGAACGCAATTGTTGGCAAATTGCACCATAACCTTACAATAAATACGTATAAAAAAAAATAGCACAGAACGTTGAGCATTTTGTTTATTTTACTGTGGACCTACAAGCGTCTGTTGGATGGCTTGGGAGGCAGCACTGTCTGTTTTCTGGATTTCTTCAGCATCTTCTATTTTTTCTCTAATGTCTGGCAGAAGCTGCTTCAGTTCTTCCATCTCAGTGGTCGCCTCTTCGGTGCTCTCTGCCGCATCAATCAAGTTCTGCAACATGGCTATACAGAGTCTACTATCAGTACTGCAGCACTCGTACGTTGGACTCCTGGTCAGGTATTTGGATTTTCTTTTTTGTTTTTGTCGTCAAAGAAAATGTGCAGTCTTACCCAAGCGGGTTTCAATCACTTTGACGGAGCTGTTGTAGTGTTGAATGGCCTGACCATACTGGTCCATGTAGCAATGCATGGCGGCGACATGGTAATGGGTCTCGGCCAGCAGACGACTGTGAGGAGGAAGGTGCTGGAGCTGCAGGGCCAAACATTCCTGGAAATCTTCCAGCGCCTGAGGATAGTTTCCTTTGGGACGAGAGTAGACGCAAACGAGGTCATCGTTTGAAAAGCCCAATACGACTTCTAGGTCACTCGCGAAAAGCAAATATTCCAAAGTCGCGCAGTTCCGGGCTGCAGCAGCAACATGAACAGCGACCCAATCTATGCTTTTACTGTTTCGGTTCCCACAACAGAGAAGATGCCAGTGGAGTAGCGTTATGCCGTTCAAATGTTTACAATTGCCACAAAGGCCATTTTCATTTCACTGGCGAAGCACGAGTGGGCGGTCAAGTAGCGGCCCGCCACCAATGACGACATCTGGCCCTCCACATCTCGAGGGGAACAAAACAAAACAAAACGTGCCGTCTTGTTTCTGTATACCATAATGACCTCATCAGTCAGTTCTAGTCATGTCCCTTTCAGCTGCAGCGGCTCCTCCAACATGCTCAGCACAAAAAGGCCCCAACAACATGAAGCATACCTGCTTCTGCGCCAACTTCTCCAAGTTTCAACAAGGTCTGGGCTGCCATGAGCTGCTGCTCTTTGCTTTCCTTTCTGAAGCAATTCAGACAAAAGGTAGTAGGTGAAAGCGAGCAAGAGCAACGCAAATAGCGCACGGATGGATGGATGGATGGATGGCACCTTGCCTCTTAAAGATGACCTTGGCCACCTCCAGCATTTCCCAAGCCAATTGCAGATTGTCAACGTCATCCTCCTCCTCCTGACATAGTGCCATACAAAGAAAGGATTACAATTTCACTTGAACAAAAGGCGGCATTTCCAAAACGCGAAATACCTTGTCACCATTTTTGTCCACTTCCCCATCATCGTCGTCGTCGTCTTCATCGTCTTTGTCTGGGAGAAAAGGAGTCATATTTACAAGCAGCCACAAAAGGTGCAAATGAACTCGAGGTGGAGTTGAAATATTTGAGAGTTCCCTTTAACACCAGCATGTGAACTGTTAAAAAAATAACCACACACACACGCATGCACACACACACACCCACACCCCCAGGATGGTGCTGCCCCATCATGCAACCGCATCAAAAGCTCTACTGCCTGCCCTCTGCTTCTTCCTCAGGTTTGGAGTCGCTGCTTTCTTCAGCCTCAGCCTGCTCGTCAGAGTCTTCCGTCTTGGCTTCCTTTTCGGGAGACTCGGCCGCCCCCCCAGCGCCGTTGGCTACTCCGTTGACTTGAGCTTCCTCAGCCGCGCTCTTTGCGCCTCCATTCAATTGGAAGTCTTCGAGCTCTCCAGAGCGGGCTCCAGCTTGTACTGTCGGAGACTCTGCGAGCCCATTTTCCCGCTTCACCTCCGCGCCGCTCTCCGCACGACAGCGTGCCGCCTCGGGCTCGGCCGCCATTGCATCATACACCTGCTTTCGAAGCTCATCGCGAGTGTTTTCTGCACCAGAGTGGCATGTAGGACATTAGGTTGGCTTCTTTTCCACCAAAGAAGATTTGCACTAACTCTCCTGTGGTAATGGAACTTGGGCCTTTTAGACCCGTGTAGGCTTTCAATTCTGACAAGATGACTAGGAAAGATTCCAATATGAAACTGCGTCCTTCTTTAACGGGATTTCACGCGAGGCTGACTGTCAGACAATGGAACGAGGGGAACTATTCGTTTGTTTGGGATTTGTGGCTCAAACATATGTTTGTGGAAGAAGATATTAAAGGCGTGGAGTCAGAACGGCGCACTAAACCGTTTGAAACGCACCCAACGTCCCTGAGGAGAAAGGTTGAATTTTGAAAAATGGTTTTGGAATTACATTTCTATCTGCTACAGGGGCTGAGACGTCACTGATTTAGTAGGCTGGATACTAACAGCGCTCCTTACCGTCAAGGTTATTGGCACTCTCAATATTTGAGTTAGTGGGCTGCTCCTCCTCCTCCTCCTCCTCGTCATCATCAGATTCTTCTGGGACTCCTACCAGGGCATTTCCAAGGACTGTGCTCTCCAACCTATCAGACAAAAATGCAGTCAACGTGATAGTAAAACAAAACTCTTGGCTTTCTTCATTTATCATGGACTAACAAAGACAAAGCGTACTAGTGAGTAGAACGTGACAGGAAGTGAACAATTAAGATAACATGGCAACTACTTGCAACTTTGGTTACCTGGCAAGCTCAAGTAGAGACTTCCCACACAGGAAAAAGGCTTCACCACATTCATCTGCTGTGTCTCCATACCTGGCGGCTCTGCCACAGACACAGGGTGGGTGACACAAGGTAACCAACCGTGAGTAGATTGCAGCTTTCCGTTGCCCAAACCCACGTGGACTTACAACATGCTGCATGCATCCTGAAAGACACGGACTGCAGCAACAATGTCACCCATCACGAGATGTCTGTTGCCTGTGCCGATGAGCTTCTTTGCCTCCTCCATGACGTCACCAGAAGAGCTGCACACACGTACACGTTGATGTGTTCCACAAGGCCCAGCGAGAAGGACGCGCACACTCACCTGTCTGTCGCAGGTGCTGACGACGAACACGGCTGCTCATCCACGCCACTGTCAAACACATTTAACGCACGTTCAGTCACTTGACAAGATCAATGACGTGGAGGCCATTCACGTCCCCCCTTCGAGTCATGGCATGGCATGGCGTGGCATGGCATGGCATGGCGTGGCATGGCATGCCACGGCACGGCACGGCACGGCACGACACGGCACGGCACGGCAGCCGAGCTAGATAGGTAGCTACATGTCTAGTGTTAGCATTGGAAGGGCTGCCGGGGACGAAAGAGTTACGTCAGATAATACGTATTCCACTAGCTAGCACGTCAACACCCGCGCACAAGAAGAAGAAGAAGAAGAATGGCAGCCATACGCGAGGCTATCAGCGTTAGCAATGATCAAGCGAGTGGTCGTGTTCCGCTCGCGCATTCAAATGCAAAATGACAAACAAGCTTTACCTCCCGGAGCTCGACGCGACAGACATTTCCTCTGACATCTTTCGGAGGCTTGCTGGAACTACAGCAACACAACCGTGCCGCGTATGCGATGCACAGTCTTTGTTGGCGCGGTTAAATAGAGGAAAAACACTCTTGCTATTTCCGCTCAACTCGGAACGCGGGAGATTGTCCTTAAAGGGACCGTAACACATCCTGTGATGCATTCAAGGGGTATGGGAACAGACAAATGGGTATCCCTCGCTTCGACCCCAGCTGTTTTCTCTTTTCAATCAGCTTGCCCACGCACCACTTTGACGATCAAGTCCTATACTGAAAAAAAGTGCCTATTGATCCCAACTGTTTGCGCAAGCCTGCTTTATGAACACATTCACTGGTGCATAATGCATTTTTGTTCGGCTAGTTTGGGTTTACGATACGGTATTCATGCCATCATGGAGCAATAAATGTGCTAGGTACAGCTCGTTCATTCGTTATTTTTTATTTTTGACCATAAAAGTGGGCACCGATCTCTCACAGGCCTCGATAGCGCAGTAGGCAGCGCGTCAGTCTCATAATCTGAAGGTCGTGAGTTCGATCCTCACTCGGGGCAAGGATTTTTTGATCTCCCCTTTCGTATTCTATTTACGGAGAGTTTCATTGCAATCATCATTTGCCTCATTTGAAAAGGCACCAGTTGCGCCAGGGTTAACGTACGCTTTCCGTCTTTGCGAATCCGATAACTCAATCAAATAATAATAGTGTGATGTCACAGAGTAAACAGTAGGTGGTACCCATGCTCAATTTTGTTCTAGCTTTTGTTTTATTCATAAAACAGCTACCATAGTAAAACGGAGTAGAATATGTGGATCAAGATCAACCGGGGAAATAACTTTTATATCATCATTCAGTCGTTTTCTCATACGGGTTGCGTTTTCAGTCGGGTTCTCATCAACTGATGCAGTTGAAAACATTAGTAAAACGGAGTAGAATATGTGGATCAAGATCAACCGGGGAAATAACTTTTAAATCATCATTCAGTCGTTTTCTCACACGGGTTGCGTTTTCAGTCGGGTTCTCATCAATTGATGCAGTTGAAAACATTTCAATGCGCAGGACAATTAGGAAACAGAGAGAGCGAGAGCGAGAGAGAGAGCGCGCGCGCGCGCGCGAGAGAGAGAGAGATGGTGGGCTGGGGGGCGCCTGAGCCTAAGAGTGGGCTCCAGGCAGTCTCGGGCTTCACATAGACTCACTCTATCATCCAGTGTCCAGTGGAATGCTTCGGTAGTCATCCGGTGCCCACCTTTCGTTAGCTTGACTTTCTGAGATGTTGCAATGTCCCGTGCTGTCTTACCAAACGTGGATTTGTGCTGGGTGATTTTTTTCTACTTAGCTTCAACACCTGGCTGTAGATCAGCCGACGCCGACAGCTGTCATGAGGTGAAGACAGCATACATGATGCGCCAAATAGGCCAGGTGGAACTGGTGCCAGACACTCCCCAATCAGGTCAGTAAATCACCTTCACGATGGGACATCAGAGCTTGACCGTTGGATGGGCTTGCAAAAAGCTGCAAATTCAATGCACTCCTCTCTCTCTCTCTCTCTCTCTCTCTCTCTCTCTCTCTCTCTCTCTCTCTCTCCCTCTCTCTCTAAGTCTAAATCTCTATCTGTTGATTATCTTTTGCAGAATGCATGCAAGGCTATGAATGTTTTAAAACTGAATCTTTTGGTGACAATTACGTATAATGAAAACAAACTCTGAGTTTAGACTCTTTTGTAACACAATGGCAAATTCCAAATTGAGGGCACCATCATTTCGGTGGGCCAGAATTTCTCTTGAAAATGACATCGAAAGCGCACGTTTCTTTGGCACAGGACTTGAAGCGAATGCGTATATCCTCAAAATCAAAAGTTCAGGCGCTGTTGTTTCCACATACTATATGGAGTTGATAATCAAGACAGCGTGCAATTTTTTTTCTTACTGTATCAACGGCAGGCATCCCTGGTAACTAGAGTTGAAAAACGGATTAACTTCAATGTACGTACGTCATTTGCTTTCCTTCATAAATAGTGTGGCTCGGAATCACTGTGGAAATCGATTCGCAAATCATATGAAAATACCGAAACGGAAAACGCTGTGGGTGGAATTTCATGCGTGTGTGTGTGTGTGTGTGTGCATGGTGCATAGGTGTCGGGTCGTACCTTGGTGTACAGTCCATTCCTGTCATCCCTCTCCCCCTTGATCTTAGTCAGCTGCTTGCCACTTTGGAAAACATCTCACACACACACACACACACGCACACCACGCACATGTTGACGCAATTGTGCTTGCCGACACATTGTTTTTTTCTTCTTGCTGATATGAGGCACTTGTGGTATTTGTGCGAGCGAGCACCCACCCAAAACAAATGCTAAATGTGTTTGTCGTCCACTCAGATGATTCTCTCAGAGTGTGCGTCCATTCGGGTCTGGGGTGCTGTACCGGTAAGATGGAAGACGCTTACATGGCTGCCGTTCGCAGCCAGACTCAGCAGAAGATTCGATCCTTCAGCTTTGAGCTCAAGTACCTGATTGCCGGACACAGCAAAGCCTACCAAGGTGAGGTAGACCGGACCAACGCAAGGCCAATGATGAGATTTGACCATCCGGCCTCACAAGCGGGGGGCGGATGGATACGTGCGCTAACCCTGAGACTGCACCCACAAAACGTAAACGTAAAGAGATGACGTTTGTTATTCCGTTGAATAAACACCAGCACGTTGAATGGCTGTGGACCCCAGCGAGCCCTATGTCATGCTGACTTTGTGCGTCCGTCCGTCCGTCCGTCATGAAATAGTAGCTAGTTTGTGTCTGCTTGATGGTGTGAGGCCAGTTTATTTAGTGGGGCGCCACAGTGGCCAGCCAAACAAACAACTGATGTCCCTCGAGAGAGAAGGGAAGTGGAAAACTTGCTTACTATCTTTCTCTGGGCTTTCTGTGTCAATCTGCGTCCGAGGCTGCCATAATTAGCTTTTGTTCGTGACCGATGAGAGTGCAAGGGCTGAAGAATGTTTACATTCAGCGCGTATCCCCACCAAAGTGTTGTTGTCACGGGCAACAGCCGCTCTCTAACGGCCCGCTTTCAATAGGAGGGAGAATACTCTGCTTGTCCGCTTTTCTCTCACCACTACTTGTGTGCGTGTGCGTGTGCGTGTGCGTGTGTGTGATACGCATGGACTGCACACATTATTAGATGCTTTGCGTTGATGAGACCCAGACAGACAGAGCAAACAAGTTCTAGTCTTTGTCCTCCCTTTTTCTCAGCTGTTATTCAGACCATCCGTGGCTAATGAGGCAGACATGATCAATCGAGCTAAACTGGGCATTCTCTATGTTAGCGAGGAAGAGTGTCTGCTAAATATTCCAAGCTAAATATAACATGCAATGGTGGCGTTCAACTCATCTTTCCCGTCTGATGAGGTGAAGCCTAATGAAAGAGGAATTTTGGGTCTGATTGATTGGACCCCCCCCCCCCCACGTTAGCTGTCTCTCAAGCAATCTAAGGCTCTCATTATAGCCCACAAAGTAAGTGAAACATGCCCAGAGCGCTTGTAGTCATCAGGCTCTGTTTACAGCCGGTCCCAATCCCGCCTGCACTCACTCCGTCTGCACGTGGAAGACCCCGTTGCCCTATCACCCACATCACCCAGACCGGAGAGAAGGACACGTGGCGAGAGAGCCCAGGAGTTTTTGCCTTGTCACTTGACGCTGTTTGTGTTTGAGTAAGCATTGCCAAGGCATGGGCATGCAAACATATCAAGAGCGGACGTTCGTTCACACCCCGTCCGCTACTGAAAGCGTATTGAATTGATCCTTTTGTTTTTGTTTGTAGATAACCCTTTCTGCTCAGACGATAAAAAAAGAAAGTGCACACAGAGGGATAATACGCTGTTATTGAAATGCGATGATTTGTGTTGCATGACAGAACAAGCACCATTCTGTTGACAGCTCGCTCGCCAGGTGCTTGCAGCTCTACAAAGTTGTTTGAACACACCCAAATGTGTTAAGTGACCCATGAGGTGCTGAAAGTCACACGTAATTAGGTGTCTCTCTCTCTCTCTCTCTCTCTCTCTTCCGTTCCTCTCCCAGTTGCCTGTGTGTGTGTGTGTGTGTGTTGGGATGCCATTAGATTGACATCAGCGTGTTTAAATGGCAAGTTTCAAACATAGGCACACGCTGTTGTCATACAGTCACTGTAGATGGCGAGGGGGGGGGGGCAGTGCAGTGAGCAGGTCAGGCTCGTTATCTTGTGTTGGCTGATGACAATTTGATGACTTAAGCTCTTTTGGATCACTCTATTTGGATGGCTAATCGGACATGCAAGAAGGAAAGGAAATCAGCATCTTGTCCTTAGCATGAGTACAGGCGGAGGGGATTGGGATGGGAGTGGAGCGGAGCGGAAGCTTTTTACCGCTCGGACTCGGTCGGCGCACCGATTTGGCTATTTAAAACGGCATCTTCCCAATTTGGGCCCATTTTGGTCAACAAGTAACATTTTGAGTAGGGAAACTGTAAGTACAATTGGCTGGCTGAGGCGCCTCGTAGTGCCCGGACAAAGGTCAGGCGCTACGCTGGCCGGCCCGTGCATCGCTGTAGCACTTTGGCAGCTCCTGTTCAAAAGGCAGCATGAGAAGGAAATGGAGAGAAAAATGACAAGACAGCATCTGAGGCACACTTGCTACGAGAGAGAGAGAGAGGCTTGCTGAGCAGGCTAAATTGGTATCGGGGGCTATCATGTGTTGTTGTTGTCGGTCGAAATATGCAACCTTGAAGAAAAGCTCCGTGTTTATTCCGGGGCGCACGCGTCACGCAACATCGGGCTATGTAAACACTCAGCAAAAAGAATGCGGCCGGCCGGCCGGCAAAGGTTGAGATGCTGCGCGTTGCCTTGGAGAGAAAATGGACATTTCCATCCATCGGTCTATGGACACGGAAACACCGTACGTACGTGTACATCATTTGACAAATGCCTCCGCTAACCATCTGTTTTGTGGTTTCTCCAGACACCTTTGATTCCCTGGTCTCCTTTACGTCGAATTTGACCAGCAACTTGTTTGACAGCGCCTACTCCAGCCTGGCATCAGAGTGTCGGCCGCACGTGCTTCAGCTTTTCAGCGACATTCGTGGCCATCTCTCGGGGGAGCCCAAGCCCTCGTTGGAACTAGCGGTGGGGACGTTCTTCGACGAGCTCTTCCCGCTGGTCTACGGGCGACTTCTCAACCCTGGAATTGGCCAGACGCGGGCTCCCTCTTTTTCCTCTTCGTCCTCAGCCGCTCAGGAAGAGTGCCTGCGGATGACGCGGCAGGACGTCAGTCCCTTTGGGCCCCACCCTCCGTTTCTGCTCGCCGGTCTTTCTCGCGCGCTGCGAGTCGGCCGAACTCTGAGTCGACTGCTCAAATTGGCCGGGGAGGTGGTGGATGCCACGCAAAAGGCCACGTTATCCCGAGAGTGCGGCCGGGGCTTAGTGAGGATGCAGTATTGCTCCCATTGCAGAGCTCTGACATTGATCAGGCCCTGTAGCGGACTCTGTGTGAATGTCATGAGAGGATGTCTGGTAAGTTGAGCCCTTTCCGTCGGGATACGCTTTTGCTCACGCGACCCTTTCCCCATCCGCCGAGACTTTGGCTTTCGCGCCGTTCCCCAAAGCGAAACGGCGCTTCAGCTGTCTGTCCTCTCCAATCGTGGCTCGTCAACCTTCTTCTTTATTCTAGGTGGGGCTATCTGAACTTGCCGCACCCTGGAGAAGCTTGGTCCTATTGCTCCAAAGATTAGCTGCGACTTTAGCCACCAGCAGCAACCACAACAGCATGGAGCTGGCGCTGTTGGCCGTCCGCAACCACGTCAATGATGCCATCCTGCACGCCCAGTTGCATGGGCCACGCATCACCGCCATTGTAAGTCGTAGATTTGAGAGCAGTCGCGCAGACATCGCGCGTTAGTTCGCATTTGTCCCATGTTCGAATCAAACAGAATGAGCTCAATCCTGGCCACGGGCATATTTCATTCTGTCCCTAGCATTGTGACCAAAGACTGCGGTCTTCTTTCAGCTTGTCGCTTGGACCTCCTTACAGCCCCACACCTAGATGGGCTAAAAAGAGATTCCCTCTTTCGAGAATCTGCTCCTTCCTTCAGTCTTTGTGCGTGCGAATTCAATTCCAGCATCAGACAAAGGCCGCGGTTGGCAGGACGACCCATACCCAGAATGCTGCTGGCTGAGAGAGTGATGAGAACGTTTCTGTGGCTAATCTCTGGACAAACACATGCCACACACACAAACAGCGCCCAGCCCGCCGCACACAATGTCGCAGGAAGCAAGAGAGAATGCGGCCAACATTCGCCACAACACTGTGGATTCCTGGGAGCTAAACAAACACGCGCACGCAAACGTGCTCATAAGAGAATAGCACTTCATTAAATTCCGCCTTTGCCAATGCTAACATCGAACCGGTTGACCACTTTACTCTTGTTCGCTGTGTAAAACTTTGGGAGTCGAAGCCGCCGATCATTTTTGGCAACGACAAACAGATGTTTTGTTGTTGTTTTTCTACGTCGATATTTGAAAATGGATCCATCCTTCCTTTTTCCATCCTCAGGTCGAGAAGGTGTGCGGCTCACACCCAGCTGGTCCCGTGATGATAAGCGGACATCCTAACACCTCCCATGTCACGAAAGCTACTGGGCGGATGACGCAAAGAGCCTCAAAGAGGACGCCCCTGACCTCTTTGGGCTTTCCAAGTCTTCAGCTCCAGACTCAGAGGTGAGGTGCATTCGTGGACATTGCTAAAAGTCTTCTCATGATCTCAGATGAGTTGTGTTTGGAACTAGTAAATATCATTGCAAGGTTCAAATTCACTGGAATGGAAATGACATACATAAGTAGCACGCGTACGCGATTGTCTCTCTGTAGGTCGTTCCCTCTCAAAGGGTCGAGAGGTGACAAGAGCCGCAGTCTTAAGAAATTGTCGAGGTACGTACGTCGTGCACTCGTTCCCATTCGCTGCCATCGGAAGCGCAGCACCTTCAAAGACACCACAAACAAAATTGCTCTCCAACAATATGTTTCAGGGAGTTCGAGGGCTCTATTCAGCGGTACCAGTTGTTTTTCTCCGAGCTCCCTGAGATGCTTTGTGAAAGCGAAACGGAGGTTGAGCAGCACGCGTGTTGGAGCGGCCGAGACGTTGTGGAGAGGTAAACGTACGTGCGGCTACAGTCAACCGAGAAGCGTGCGTTGACTCTGATTTGAGTGTAATAGCAAATGTATTCCACTAGAGAGAAGCCTCGTCATGATTTTGACCACCAGGCCAGTCTGGCTGTTGACATTCCACATATTGTCGTTCCCCCTCAGGTGTATCTCCACCATGCAACACTCCCTTGGAACAGATCTCCATTGTAATCATTTTCACTCGACTTGTTCTTGCTTGTGCACATGATTCCCTCCTTTTATTTCCAACACCATTCATTGGCAACATTTCAGCGGATGAGGCGCTTTTCTACTTCTATCTCTCTATCTATCGATCTTACGAAGAAGAAGAAGAAGCCATGAGCTCTTAGTAATCCAAGTAACCTAATCTACCTAATGCTGTAGTTATGCAGGTCGCGTGGTTGCCAGCACTTTGAAAGCACAGAGGGACAACCCGGAAATTAGCGTCCGCAATACCGATCCTGTCCTACGGGCGGCAAAACACAGACTGGAGCAGTTGACACAGGTACACACAAGACCCCTGCTGCAACATACAGCATCATTCCAAACCGGATATACTACGTACGTACGTACGTACGTACGTATGACTATATGTGTACACTTAGGCTTATCCCAGCGCAGCGCAGGACAAATGCTTTCTGGCACCAAAGTCCCGTCAAGTTTTGAAGGACACATTTGTGTCATGCGTATTGACCCTCATTTGGCTTTCAATCACGTGTTAGCCGAGTGCTGCTTCTTAATGCGATGCATTTAAACGTCACCATGACGTGCAGTAATACATTCATTGAGCAATTCCAGCTGATTGATGCGCCAGGCGCTCTCAAAGCTTTTGACGGCTTGGTAATACCAAGACAGGATTCGCGGTCATTACTCATCAATCATCCACGGCCCGTGTCGGAGACTCGCCAGCGACACTGCTCGACAAACGAGCGTACCTTGACTTTGGACTTGAATTGTCTTTGTGACCGAGTTTGCAACACAAACCGATTCTATCTTTAATGACCTTTCCCCTTTTGGAAGGAATAGCAAAAGCCCTGGAAAAAAAAAGACATGTTTTTAATAGGAATGATCATTTACAAAAGCGGATGTGCACCTTCACGTTCAGGCGAGCCAATAAATTCTGCTCCGTTATTAATGTAGTTAAATATTGATGGGAATTTCAGTGTGCGTCTGATCGCTGTTGAAGGCCTTTCCGTGCATCTTTGAGGGCGGGTGGCTTTGGGTGGCCGGCCGGCATTAATCATGCTGCGTTTCCATGCATAAAATGCAGAGTCAGCCACCAGTCATTATTTATGTATGGATGGCCCATTAATGTTATGTGTGATTAAAATGTTGCATGGAAAAGTATGATTCTCCAAAGATAATACAAAAACAAAGTGAGGATAAGAACGCTAGAACTTCTGGCATATTACCTACCAAGCAAAAATTCTCAGCAGTATAAGATGATAGAGCATACAGCTAGTTTTACATCTTCTATAGAATAGACATTTCCAGTTGAGTTTTTCGACATTTCCAAGCTACGGTCCATCCGATTGTCCGTGAGCTTTGAGTTAAGCGACATCAAAGTCACCTTCGACGGAAGATGGCTCACTCAGGTCCTCGCAGCCATTCCTTCAAAGCCTCATTCATTATTATTCATGACTGTCAATGGAGGAGCTAAATATGACAAAGAGGCACGAGTGAAATATGAATTGTGGATCGGCCGACCCACGTACGTGATTGTGGCTCGTCTTTGCCTGGCCTCGCTCATCTTCCTCTCTTCATGAGACCTTTGGAGCAGCGGGCCCCGTTTGGGATTCCGTTAGCTTAGTCGCTCGCAATTACAATTTGTGTGTACAAGCACAATCAACCTTGTGAGAAGCAGGAAAGGTCAGTGGCCTGGCTGCCATCTTTTTTCTGAAACGTCGGAGCGTGACAACGCGGCCGGTGATGACTTCATTAGAAGTGCGCTCACATTCAATTTGTTCTGGGTGCAAAGGTCACATGCAGGGAATGCAGGAGTGGGTGCGTGGGTTGCTTGGTTCATCCACACTTAAAGTAGTGACTGAAGCAGAACGAGAAAGATTTGTGTCTTACGATGTGCAAGCAAAATGATTTTATCAGCAGATAGTACATATTCGAATCAGTCACTCTTGAAAACATTCACAGTCAATCAATGTGGATGAATATAGTACGCGTACTCCATCAAATAGGTACGACATAAATGTTGAGCTCTCACTCGAGTACTGTTGTGACTTGTGAAATATGCACTCGTGTTAATGCGTGTTTAGGAACTTTTAGCGGAGCTCGGCCGGGCGCACCAAACCGCAAGAAAAGGTGAGGAAGAGGACGGAGGGAGTGCACAAAGAGAAAAGGAAAGGGCCAGCGGAGATGATTGTGATGATGAAGATGGCTGTGAAGCATCTGGTGAGGTTTCATTCGTTTTCCCCACATCTGTATTTTCCACATTGATTGGACATTCTTACTTTGCCAAATGTATACGGATCCGATTTGAAGCATGAAGCACGCACATCAGCCTTTTCTCTGGCCTCTCTCTCTCTCTCTCCAGCTCAAACGTGTGTCAGATGCATATTTGTCATCATGATAACATGTCACCATGGTGGGAGAGGAGAGTCCTTTCCTCTGTTCAGCTTTCATTTGCTCATTTCTCATTTTCCTCATCTCGGTGATTAAACGTGATTGATTTTTTCTACTCAGACCAGCACGATCCTGTCTCTCTGTCTCTCTCTGTCTCTCTCTGTCTCTCTCTGTCTCTCTCTGTCTCTCTCTGTCTCTCTCTGTCTCTCTCTCTCTCTCTCCCTCAATCCTCAGACGTGTTTCGTTCGTCAATAATGTACACGTCATGGCATCTTCTCTCCTCTTCCGTTTCCCAAATGGTATAGCCAAAGTAAAATCCAGACGTATCAAAGAATGTACTTATGTGTCATGTGTTCGTGCTGCCCACTTGTCTTTTGATTTGACACGTCACCGAATATTGAGTCCGTCCCAGCAATATCCACGCTTCTATGTTTAGGTCTGGACACGTCTGATTTCCCCAGCGGCCGCAGTCCGGTGAGGGAGGACCGGGCTGGTCTTCGCCCTCCCCAGCGCATTCCTCCTCATCTGGACTCTCCCCCGCTGGTAGGTGATGGCTTCCTGGCAACGGAATGGCTTTGAAAGTGGCAGGATGCTCTGGTGTGACTGATGGCAACCTTCTTCCCCTTGGATTGGCCTCTTCCCTCTTGCCTCCACGTATCAGGTGGCCGTTAGAGGATCGGCCAGCGCGCCGACTGCGGAACGACTACATTTGAGCTTGGCCGCCGTCCCGTTGCTGCTGTCGCGATTGCAGAGCCGTTAAGCTGCAAAACGAGTGAGTCTGTGCGTGCGTGCAAAATGAGTGAGTCTGTGCGTGCGTGGGACTTTGAAATGAGCCTGCGTTTAAAAGCTGTTGGGCCGCTCATCTTGACAACAATGATCATTGTCATCATGGTGGAAGACAAACTATTGATTGAGCATTTGCTATGACTTGCACTGACCTCTCTGCTCCTCACTTGTATTTAACGCTTCTAAAATAGATGGCAAAGCACTACTTTTTTCAAGAGGTGTAAATACAAATCGATATATTATATATTTATATAAAGACTATATGTAGATGATTTGTTTTTGTATAAACAGTAGGTCCCCTGTAGGTATTAATTGCACTTTTTTTAAACACACTGATAAGATCCAGGACAGCTATAGTTTGTCGTTATAGAAACGTGATTCCTCCATGCAACCCGGAAATTGAAAAAAAAACAACATGATTTCAAAAGAGGTAGAAGAGACATTCATCGTGCCTTATGACAAAGCATTTGAATGATCCTGTTCATGAAATGCCAATGCTGAATGATGGAAAGCAGAGGCCTTTTAGCCAATCCTGCCCAACAAATGGCATTCGTAGTCGAAACCAACCTTTTACTTTTGTCGCCATTCAATATCAACACATGGCACATTTTGGTCGTCTGTTTTCCCCTGGCCCTCTTCACTAGTAAAAAGAAGCGTGGAAGGAAGGAAGGAAGGAAATCAATCTCGGTAGCTATTCCTTTGAAGACAAGCATTTCTTTGACAGACAGACAGCACTCATCTTTTCTTTTCTTTATTTCAACGGCTGCCCTCTTCTTTCCAAATAAGAGGGATTACAGGCTTCTGGACAAATTTGGTCGACTCCATCAGCCTGTCCCAATTTTCCCAACATGATTGAAGTGGCACACAATCTTCATCTGGTAATACGTATAGAGCCAACGCTAGCGTGCAAAGCAGCAAGGTAGACAAGTTGAATACTGATGAATAGATTCAAAAGGCTGCCAGTTAAGCAGCTGAAGGACATTTTGCACATCTGTCAGCGGGGGGGGACTGACTGACTTCTTAAAGGTATCATTAACATCCATCCTGCCAGATACTAATAGCAATGGAGGAAATGTTTGACTGCCGCTGCCGC
The DNA here is from genome assembly GCF_059516105.1 of Syngnathus floridae. Taxonomy (NCBI): domain Eukaryota; kingdom Metazoa; phylum Chordata; class Actinopteri; order Syngnathiformes; family Syngnathidae; genus Syngnathus; species Syngnathus floridae. Next base: position 14,496,740 of record NC_142425.1, on the reverse strand, counting down.
TGCCGCTGCTGCTTCTCGTGGTGCCTGAAAAGCAACCTGCCATTATTATTGAAGAAATCTATTTCTGACTACATTTGAACATGTTTGCCTGAATTCTGTTGGATCTTTTGACTTCATCAATAAAATGTTGAATCTGAGCTCATTTGCTTGTTCGTCATTGTGTGGTAAGACGGGGGGCTGCCTGAAGAAAATGACTTCTCTGAACCGATTCAATATATCCGTACGTATATAAATGACGCTGTACATTTTTGTCTCACATTTGCAATAAGTGAGTGCATAGCCAGCTTTATTAAGATGAGCTTTTTTTTTCTTCTGTGTTGGCCTGGACCCCAGCCAATAATTCACTCTCATGCCATTATGTCAATGTTTATTGGTAGCAGCCAAGTGATTTTATCTTGAGTGGCAGGTAAGGTATTAAATGAGACATAGCTTCATCATTTATAAGATTGATTGTTTCCTGGCTTGCGTGCGTGTTTTAGAACAGCCAATGATGATTGTGGATCCTTTTTGCACCTCAGTGATGCACTCTCACCATCTAAACGTCACTCATGTTTCCCATGCGATTTACGGTTTGCCACCCAAAATGAGCTTGCGGAAAACCATATTTGGACTCGGAAAGTTGAACGCAGGTTCCAACAGGCTTCCTTCCCAGCGTTGATTCTTCCTTGACATCTTCACGCTTTGGTGCTTGGCTGGCACGCACTTGGAAACAAAGAGCCCATTATATCAGCGGGATAATGACGTGTGAGAACATGCGGGAGCGAGGTGTCAACTTGGACCAATTGAGAATAGATTGGAAGTCTTTAGCGGTCGGCTTTGATATGATAAGCTGAGCCAACACTGAGCAGTCAACATTCGCACGCTTACATGAAGCAGCCAGGTATCAGCTGAGCTAACTGCACACATCTCAGAGCTCATATTGAATTTCTGTCCATGTGGAATGTGGCCAAGTCATCCGGCGACTGATGAATTGAATGACTTTTTTTGATTTTCCCATGACAAAATCTGGCACCATTGTGAAGGTGTCACTTACTAGCTATGATGACATCTCTCTCTCTCTCTCTCTCTCTCTCTCTTTCTTTCTTTCTTTCTTTCTTTTTTCTTTTCATTACCACCTGGAAAAATACTCAATAGAAATGTGATTTGTAGCCCAAGCTTTTTCTGAGTCAGAGTGATCAAACAGGCCTTGTCAATAACCCGTTCGTTGTCTTCAAATAAATCCGGTCACAGCCACTGCGCAATGCCAATTTCATTTGCAAACCAAAATATGGATGCTTTGGAATCGTTCGAAAGCATCCATATTTGGTCCTCCGCATTTATTCATCTGGTCCCGAACAGAATATAGTCACTCCCAAGCAGCTTGATTGTTATGCAAGGATTGTTGGGCATTTGCAAGGTGTCACGAAGATTGTCACTCCAGTGACCTTTCCAGGTTCTGCCACTCCAAGCATGTTGGATGCGGCCAACGAGTGTGGGACAGCTCATCCATCACCGCGCAGAGCGAGTGAGCGAGCGTGAGAGAGAAGGTACCCAATCCCCCAGCGGTGAGTGATTTCCCTGTCCAAACGCCTCCTGCATTTGATGGCCCAAAATACTGCTGTTCGAAAATGGAATAGGAGAGGGCAAAAGCTTCAAGTTGTTTATTATTGCGCTTGCGTAGAATTGACCGCTGTTGACTCTCTATAACGGACGTGTGTCCTCACGAGTGTCACGGATTAGATGGAGCCGAGCCCAGCTATACGGACAATTCTCGATGAGTCTTTAATTCATGGAGCATGCTTGTTTTGGGATTGCGTAGAGTATCTGCACAAAACGCACACAAGGACGGGAAAAACGTGCAGAGTTTGGATTTCATTTAGATTTGGACGGATTTTATGATGAATGGAGGGATGATGTCACACGAATTCTCACCACGTTGGCTTCTTGTTTTATTCTCCAAGGAAGAACGCTTTTAATACAACATCTTTGAGATCCTGCACCCCCCCCCCCCCCCCCTCTCTCCCTCCCTGTCGCTCTCTTTGTCTCCAGCATCCCTCCCGTTCCAGAAGAGGAGGCGGCGGCGGCGAAGGGAAGGAGAGGAGAAGAGAGGAGCGAGAGGAAAGGAAAGGAAAGGAAAGAAGGTGCGCCCGCCGTACCTGACACCTCCAAGCGAGCGCCTCGTCCGCACAATAGGAGCTGGCTTCGGCTTGGTGTCTCTCTCGAGCCACTTGCTCCATCCAATAGTTCCCCGACATCGCTCGCTCTCTCGCTCGCTCGCTCTCTCGCTCTCTCTCTCACTATAGTTGAAGGAGTAGCGATGCAGTGTTCCCCTGGCGGATTTTCTTGGATTAGGCTGGAGAGGATGCTTGTCCTGGTGCTGTGTGTGCTGCCGGTGCTGAGCGGAACAACCGGGCCTGCCCTGGACAGAAGCTGCGCCGACCTGCGCCAGTTCTACACCGGCAAGGGCTTCACGCTCGCCGGAGTACCTCAAACGGAGACCTCCGGTGAGTTGAGGAGAACCAATCATACACTATGTCTTCCTACACTTGACACTCTCCAAATATTGTCCTATTTCTGAGAGACAGAGAGAGAGAAAGAGCGCTTAAAATGGTTGTGATTGATTTGATTGCTCATTCCACATGTTCATTTGCTTATTTTCTTCTAAAAGGTGAACCCCTCATCGTTGATCTCACTTGATGCACTTTAGGGCTACTCCCATTTGCAGTTTCTTTGACAAGCCATTTGGGGTTGCGCCCTGCACGCACGCACGCACGCACGCACGCACGCACGCATTATTCCCATTCAACTGATGATAGGTTTGCAAGTAGGCGTAATCAATCTGTTTTACGGTAAACAAATTTATGATGGTGTCTTTTGTGGCTTTTTACCACTGTGTGCCTGCAAAAGCAAATGATCCCAAAATACTTTTATTTGCATGCCAATTTCCCCACGTGCGTGTGTGTAAATTTGATCTGTAATTGCAACATGATCCAAAACTCCAAGTGATGCTTATCTATGATAAACATCAAGTCAGGCTTAACAAAAGGGGCTGCTTATACTGCAGCAATCATTCTTTGAAAGCATCATTTCCATTCTCTAATCATCCAGTCAATTACCTACCCTGCATGTCAGGTAATCAATCAGACTGACAATTGCTTGCTCAGCCCGTTAGGTCACACACACACACCCTCACACACGCCAGAGTTGCAGTTCACACATTCGGATGAAGCCGCCTGAACGGCCGCGGGAGAACCTTTTTCCTTGAAAGCAATCATGCGTCTTTCAAGGTGCACAGTGGCGGCAGCCACGCAGGCAGCCACGCAGGCAGCCACGCAGGCAGGCTGGAAATAAAGAGACAAAAGACTGCGCCGGCTGTGCTTGTGTGTCAGCTTGGGATGATGCAGAAGGTCATTCACATATGTCTCGCTCGTGTGCTCAGATACGTATGAGGCAGTTTGTGTGCGTGCGTGCGTGGGTGCTTGATGCTGAACGCCATAGCAACACACAGACGAGAGGGAGGCGTACAAATGCGGCTAGAAGCGCGCTCAGATAGAGGAAAGAGCGAAGGAAACTGGACGATTGGCACAAGGATGAACAGAAAGAAAGAAAAGAGAGAAAAAGTGAGTCACTCAAGGTCTCGGTGGCTGCTTTTGCATTTCATTATCTGACCTAATAAGAGTTGAATGTGCTCCAGAGCTTAAGAATGCAATGTTGTCAGTGTCACAGAGCAGAGGCATTGTCCCACAGGTTTCATTTTCCTGCTGTCTGCCACTTTGTCCGCGTGCCTGCGAGCACATTTCAGTCTCACAATGTAGCCGGCCAGCCAGCCAGCCAGTTGGCCGGCCAGCCAGCCAGCCAGCCAGCCAGCCAGCCAGCCAGCCAGTCGGCCGGCCAGCCAGTCAGCCAGCCGGCCGGCCGCCCAGCCAGCCAGCCAGCCAGCCAGCCAGCCAGCCAGCCAGCCAGCCAGCCAGCCAGCCAGCCAGCCAGCCAGCCAGCCAGCCAGCCAGCCAGCCAGCCAGCCAGCCAGCCAGCCAGCCAGCCAGCCTTCCTTCACCTGACTCATTTTGTTTTTGCTGTTTGAAAGGCAATAGCGCCCAAAAAGTTCCATTGACAAAGGCATTATCTTGCTGAGGAGTACACACCCATGCGATCAGATGACGAGAAAATGAAACCGTTTTCTTTCCTGCTTGGCTTGGTGAACATTGCACGAGATTGTGCTTGTTTCTTGGAATTGTCTTTGATGAACAAACAGAAACAGCAGTGTCATTTCAAATCATCTTTCAAATTGCATGACCTATTTGATGGCAATTTCAAAAGATATGACTGTTTTGACGACCAGTGCAAAAAGGCTGTCAAATCCAGAGCCTGAATTTGGTGATTTCAGTGATCAGTTGCAAATCAAATAGTGCTCATCGTTGGCCTCTCTCCTTCTGGACATTTCATCCAATCTATCCCGAGAAATGAACATACATACGTGCATTTCAATATGAAAGTCCACGTCTGCTCTAATCGTATTGACTACCTGTCTGAATAGTAAATAGATTGGCCAATGGGAGGAGAAAAAAAAATGTCTGATGAAAAGACATTGGTTATGCAAATTGGAATCATGTTTCACCGACATAGATTTGGGAGCAAAGCTAATGAAATATGACAAGTAGCAGTCAAGCGATGCATGAGACTGCTTCAATATTTCATGACTCCCTCAGACTTTGAGACAGACGTCATGCCATTTCCTTTGATTGAATGAATGGCATGGCAAATTTCATCGAAATGTCATGCAGTGCCATTTTAAGGCAAGGCCACGTCTCCTGCGTGTTGTGCGAGCCAGCCAGCCCGCCAGCCAGCCAGCCAGCCAGCGAGCGAGCGAGGAGTCGTCACAGTGGCCTACTTTCCGTTTGACTAACCTTTGAATTCCCTCAAGCCATTGCAGAGATGCTGCTTCATGCTGTTCACTGGAACCATTTTGCACTGTCAAGCCTCCAAAACCCAAAATTAGACCGACAAAATTAATCGCTAAAGACGCAACAAAGAGCACATATGACACTCCCTTCCTTCCTTCCTTCCTTCCTTCCTTCCTTCCTTCCTTCCTTCCTTCCTTCCTTCCTTCCTTCCTTCCTTCCTTCCTTCCTTCCTTCCTTCCTTCCTTCCTTCCTTCCTTCCTTCCTTCCTTCCTTCCTTCCTTCCTTCCTTCCTTCCTTCTCTCTATTTTGCGATCAAATTTCAAGCCGTCTGCCCTCTACCGGTGACCCTAATGCCCTTCTTGTCCCAGAGATTTGATGCCCCTTGACAGCCTCTGGTGTTCCCTTCCCTTTCTTCTCATGGGCACCTCACCCAGCAACCCAACAAGTCAATTGCCGGCTGAATTGCTCAGTGACACAAAAAGAGGCAAAAGAGCACATTTGATTTGTCACCTTGCCATCACCAGGACCATTAGAGCGCTGGTGGATTAAGGCTTGATGTCTAATCTCCTGCTAATCCAGATCACTTAATCTATCTATGTGAGCAGTTTCTAGTTCACAACCTGCCCAATTTGAAACACGACCTAAATGCTCATTCCTTTCCACGTTTTTGGATCTTCAAGTGCAATATGTGCAATGCTTTTTTTTTTTTTTCCTCGACGCGGAAACGTTGCAGGTTCCAGTCTGCTGCTAATGCATGCTAAATCTAGCCCTCAAAGTTCGCTGCCGTGACCTCTGACCTATTGTGATCCACCTTTGAATGCTCAACTTTGCGCAGTCAGGCTTTTCCCTAGTCTGGAGCATGTTTTTTTGTTTTACACGGTGAAATGAAGAGAGTGCAGTTGACTACTCCCAAAATGACCTAAAATTATCGTATTATATGCGAGCTTGGTGCAATTGCGACGCATATATGCGCACCACACACACACACGCACGCACACACACACGCGGTGGGCAGCAGACAGGGCTGGTCTGTGGTAGTGAAGGGTATTTTTAGTCTGGTAATGTTTCAGACCAATATAGTATAAGTACCTCCCTGTCTGAATGACATGCACACAAGCCTCTTTCATAGCAATCAAATAATCACTCAGTCAGTTGCTTCAATATTTTGTTCTTCTCAAACAAAAACTGCCAAGCTAATTGGAAGACACAAAGAGCGAGGTTGACGAACACAGGTGGAAACAACAACAGCAACAACAGCAACAACAACAACAACAACAACAACAACAACAACAACAACAACAAAAGTTTGTGTCATGAATAACAGTGGCGTGATCTTCTAAATTGCGTGTCTGCTGACCTTGATCCACATAATTGAGGCTAGCTACAAAAAGAAGCGTGGCTTTGGATTAATCGTAAATCTGTTTCAACAGCAGTCTGCTTCAATTCCATCAAATACAAAGTCTCCAAAGGCATCATTGCAAAAGAGAATCATTGACAACTGCTAGAAAAGCATCACTTTGGATACAGATTCAGATTCTGTACGTATGCATGCCGTTAGTGTTTGTGCGTGCGTGTACACGGAAGGAACAGTAAGTTGGAATTCTTTTGACGTCGGCTCGTAATAATGCCATGTGTAATCCAAGCGCCTTTCGGTTCAAAGCATGAATGGAAACGTTCCCTGATTTATGGATTGTAAGCCATTCTTAAATCATGTTGTCCAGGTGAACATCTAAGGACCTGTCCTCAAGGGCCAACCTGTTGTACGAATAGCATGGAGGAAAACCTGGAGGCTCTAAGTGCACGAGAGACGGAGGTGCTGATCAGAGAGGCCGGCAGGTCACTGCAGGCTTCCTTCAACACGCTCTACAGAAGCTTTGACAGTACGTAACGTACGTGTGTGTGTGTGTGTGTGTGTGTGTGTGTGTGTGCGTGCGTGCGTGTGTGTGTGTGTGTGTGTGTGTGTGTGTGCGTGCTCAGAATAAACTCATTACTGTTGGCGACTTTGTTTGCTGCAAGCTCTGGATGCGCTCTGCACCCAACTACAACTTCAATGGTAGGGGGGATGTGTATGTCAAGTCCGTCAAGGGGACCCCTGACTGGCTCTTATAATGAGGCCAGGCAGAGTCAGGCACACACAATGAAACACGATAAGCCCATGCCCTGATCCTGAAGGACGCACACACACACACACAAACGGGAGGGAGGGAGGGAGGGAGGCAGGGAGGGAGGGAGGGAGGTGTCCCTCCCCCGGGGCAGGGGCTGGTTCCACTAATGAACAGTTGACCCACTGAGGAGAGGAAAGGGAAAGGGAGAGAAAAAAGATGGATAAATGCTGCAAGTGACAAATGCGTCATTACGGCAGATGTGACGGCTGGGGCCACCAGCCAACTGTTTCCGACCTTCGCAAGGAAAAAGATAATGGGGTGAACGTGACAATTTCATTGTGTCTATTTCTAAATCTATAAATGAATGAATGATACATGAGTCAATGAATGATACACTGGGCCCAGTTGGTTCCAAGCAGCGTGGGTTGGTTCACTTCCTAATAAAAATTCTGATCTGATGTGAATGAATTGAAATACATCGTTGGCCGAATGAATGGGTGTGTGTGTGTGTGTGATTAAATGATTCAAAGGAATGAGAATCATGTCATAATCATGAATGTGTTTCTTCCTGTTTGTCCTCCCAGCCTATTTCACTGAGCTGCACGGTCGCTCCGAACGCTCCCTCCAGGAGGCGCTATCTCCTCTCGGTGCCCTATACTCTCAAAATACAAGACTCTATGGCGATTTGTACTCTGACCTGAAACAGTACTACCGCGGCTCAGCTCTTAACTTGGACGAGACCTTGACCGAATTCTGGTCGCGCCTTCTGGAACGCACCTTTAAAAGCTTCACACCGAGAGAGGTGAGTCCTCATTCCATCTTCGGAAGTCATTTGAGGTGGACCAAGCCAAAAAAAGTAAATGCAAACCGCAACATTGCTCTTTGTTGATCATTTTTTCCCAATAGCGTGATTAAAGCCATCAGAAGATGCACAAGAGAATCAAAAAGCTATAATAAGGCTCTGTCGCTGTCACCACCACCACCCTTGCAGGTCACCCTGTCCGAGGACTACCTCGAGTGTGTTGCTAAGCAACAAGAGACCTTGCGACCATTCGGCGATGTCCCGCGGGATATGAAAGCAAAGGTTATTCGGGCCTTTGTCACAGCCAGGTCATTTGTCCAAGGGCTGATCATCAGTGGGGAGGTTGTCAGGAAGGTTTCACAGGTGAGTCTTGGATCAAACACTTCACATTGTGGGGACGACAAGTACTTTTGGACTTGATCACACCGACCCAGATGAATATCTGTGCTGTTGAGAGACCGACCATATCGACCAAGTGTCAGGGTTTTCCCCCCCCCATAGCTTCTACATGCTTAAAACACTTTTCTAATATATGATTCCTCCCCAGGTTCATCTGAGTCCAGAATGCGTGAAGGCCTTGGTGAAACTGGTCTACTGCCCGCACTGCCGTGGCCTGGCCTCCGTCAAACCTTGTGTCAACTACTGCTCCAACGTCATGAAGGGCTGCCTGGCAAACCAAGCCGATCTGAATCCCGAGTGGCACAATCTTATAGGTCAATTTCATTGAGGAAGATACCGCCGCTAGCTAGGATATTGACAAATTCAAATTGCATCTTCAGATACCATGATCCAGGTGGCGTCGAGTTTCAGCACCGAGCCCGGTCTGGATGCGGTCCTGTCATCCATCCCGTCTCAGATCTTTCAGGCTGTCGGCTTGCTAAAGGGAAACATTGACACCTTTTCAGCCAAAGTAAGATACTTTTTTTTGTTTTTACATGGAGTAATTATGGTCAACAAATTGCAAGTCTCGATCTTCAGTGTGTATTTCTGAATTCTCGAGATACGCCGAGAGAACTGTCGGCCTCCAGTATAGTCAATCCAAATCCACATTTGCGACGCTTCCCAAATGAGCATTGTAACTATGTCTGTGGTGACATCTAGCGGCGAATTCTATACTTCTATTAGAACGGCTTCCATACACGACTCAGCTATCTGTAAATGTAAATAAATGAGCAAATACTACGTGTGTAAATGTGCTTTTTCCCACCATAGGTGTACCAAACGTGCGGCACTCCAGTTGAGTCAGCCACGGGAAGTCCGACGCTTGTTGAGCCAAAGAAAAAGAAGAGCGGTCCTCTGACAGCTTCCGAAAACAAAGCTTCTCCTACTGCGGGCCTCAGACTTGAGATGCAGGTGTGTTTACAGTGTCAATCGTCATCATTTGGATGGTTTTCCAATGGACCTTTGTGTTTGGATTTGTCATGCTGTCCGGTCAGGTGTCAGATCTCTCCAGTAAATTGAGGGAAATGAGACAGTATTGGCTGCAGCTCCCCATCGCGCTTTGCACTAAGTTGTCAACAGGTAGCGCCAACATGGAGAAATGCTGGAACGGCATTACGAAAGCCAGGTGGGAAAGAAACTTGCAATGTTGTCTTCAACTGTCATTCAGTGGTCTTTGTCCCAAGCCCAACCTCATGTCCACTTTGTCTATTTCTTTTTGGCATGTCTTTGTTTGTCACTCCTGCACTAAGTCATTGTTGTATCATTCTCAGCCACTCACTCGCTGACTCACTCACTCACTCACTCAGTCACTCGCTGACTCGCTCGCTGACTCACTCGCTCACTCGCTCGCTCACTCGCTCACTCGCTCACTCGCTCGCTCGCTCCTTGTCAAAAATCAATACTATTCCTATTGTTCATTCTTCCTGAAGATACCTTCCTGAAGTGATGGGGGACGGCTTGGCTAATCAGATCAACAATCCAGAGGTGGAGCTTGACATCACCAAGCCAGACATGACCATCCGGCAACAAATCATGCAACTCAAAATTATGAGCAACAGGCTAAAAAATGCCATGGACGGCAATGATGTGGATTTCCAGGACGCAAGTGAGTAGCGTACCTTTTTGCACCAATCACTGCCCAAGCTTAAAGCGGCTTAAAGCCGCTTAAAGCTGCTTAAAGCCGCTTAAAGCTGCACAACTCATCGACATCGAGAGTATTCTAATTCTTAGATTGATCCGGCCCGCTCATCACGTTTGGAATAGGTTGCAAACATGGACACGGCGCTGTTGAGTCCAACGCAAATGAGCATTTGGCTGTTTTTGCCCAGGCGACGACATCAGCGGCTCAGGAAGCGGCACGTGCCTAAGCGGTCAGTGCGCTCGAAGCAGACCGGGACTTTATGCGTACCCTCAAGACACCGAGCAAGTCAAAGGTGCGGCCGCGTGTGGAGCCCGCCGCCCGTGGAGCCTCCTATGGCTGCTCCCGTCGGCCGGCCTGCTACTCTTTGGTCGATGATGCTCTGCCACCTGCGAGACTCTGAGAAGGTGCGGAGAAGGACCGCACGCATCATCATCATCATCGTACGGGAGCTGGAGGAAGAGGAACATAACAGTCCATTCAAGAATGTTGGTGAAGAGGATCAAAAAGTGGCACTCTTTGTTTGCTTTTTGTGCTTTCACTATAGTTTGATTGTATTTGTTGAGCTGGCTTCAATGAATTCCAAGAAAGAGAATGATGAATTGAACGAAACAACCAAGTTACAAAAGAGGAGTGAATGGTGACATCCTACAAGGTCTCTTGTGCTCTACTCACCAGGGACTGAGCTCAGTGACAAATGCGACCGCGTGTTCAAGGCTTTTTATTCTTTTCATTTAACCCCATGTTGAGGGTGTGTACCTAAACAACATTTATGTAAGGCTGAAACGTACGCATGTGTAGCCAGTGCGCATCTTGTTTGCATCCCATCCAAACAAGACTGGCGCCAGGGTGAGCCACGGATGTGTATATACGTATATATGTATATATACTACGTTCATAATATATTGGGAAGGAATCCCTTAAAAGCTGTCAAGTACGTTTGTGCTGTTTGTTGGCTTAACAAATGTTTGGCCTCTACAGCAATGAACGCCTGCCGGCCTGCCTGCCTGCCTGCCTGCCTGCCTGCCTGCCTTAAATGTTGTGGTTGCAAATGTTCTCGTTCTCATCACCACATCGAAACTCTTACAAAGCACAGATAAGCAATTTCCTAAAATCCCTGATTTGATTTTGCTGCTATTTCAAAAAACGTCACATTATTCTGCCACTTTTAGTCGCCAAACGGAGCACATATGTCACAACACACAACCCAAGGGGGGATTTTTGGCGGACGGAGCGCCGGACATCATAAGGGCACACCGAAGCAATTGAAAAACAAACCCTCTTGACGAACGACACTCCCTTGAACTACAACACTGGGTGGAACGGGCTCCAAGTTTTTTATGAGCAATGATGAAGACTTGTGACTGGGTAAACTCAAATGGGCTCTTTCTAATTGTTGGAAGATCCACAGTGCACAAAATGTAAAATGTACTTTGCAAGACCAAATAAAAGAAGAAAACAAGTGGAAGTAAAGTCAACTTTTCTGAAGTTTAAATTGCATTGCATTTAAACGGCATCAAAAAGCTGCACTAGTTTGTATTGTTATTGAAAAATACAAACAAGAGAATTATTTTTTGTTTCAGAATTGATCACCCACTGTTATACAGAATATATGATGATGATGATGATGATGATGATGATTATTATTATTATTATTATTATTATTATTATTATTATTGTTATTATTATTATTATTATTATTATTATTATGAATAGCTCCAAAATTTGAAAGAAGTCGAATTGCTTTTCTCCTGTTTGGCCACTTGGCGTCGCTGTGTCCTTGGGGTTTGGAGTGGAGGTCAGGCGTCAAAGGGAAGCTGATTGGTTAATGAGCCGCCATCTTCTTCTCTGATTGGCCACAAAAGTGTTGGAGAGGCGGTGATGGCACAAGTGGGAGAGGAGAGGAGAGGAGAAGAGAGGAGAGGAGCATCCTTCCTCACAGCAGCGCATCACAGCATCCGTCAGCCTTGTGTGCACGACCGTGCAAGCCTGCCTTTCTCTCGTTGACGATGGCGATGTGCGGAATCCTCAGCAGTGCATGAGTGGGATATTGCTTGTGACGATGGGAGAGGACTGGCGGATCCTCTTTGGAGTCATGCTGCCCACTTTTACGGGCGTTCTTCTGGGCTTCATCACTTCAGTGTGTGCAGTAGAAGGTAGGTAGCAGCGCATTTTCTCTCGCCTGTCAGCAATTTGCAATTCCAGGCTACTCCTTTGACACTTCAACCTATTCACTTGTAATAGTCCAAGTCTACTTGAATGATGATGTCTCGTTTTATTCTGAAAAGTAAAGCAAAGCAGTGAAATTGCAACTTTCGGTGGATCATGTTGTTCCATTTTTTCTCAAGCAAGCAGTCACGAGACAAATGTTCCTTTCATTCCTAGAATGTTGTTTGTCCCCTCCAATGTGTATGCACAACCTGGTCCCAACATAAGCTACACAATCTAATGACAGAGCTTTATGAAAATGTATTTCCTGGGGGGGGGGGGGGGGGGGGGGGGGGGAATCTGTGTTTATTTCTTTTGCTTAGGTTGGTGTAAAACTGCAGTGCAGCCTATGAACACACAGGCAGGCAGGCAGGCAGGCAGGCAGCCACGCAGGCAGCCACGCAGGCAGGCAGGCAGGCAGGCATTGCTCATGTTTTTCCCTCTTATGTAGTGAAACAAAGTAAGTCAAATACGAGCAAAGTCTAACATGGAATGCACTGCAGCTTTGTCTAATATTAGAGACACCCACCGCCTTGAGATTCAAAAGGAGAATTGTAACCTGCAGCTTCTGTGATGAGAAATCAGCCAACATTGCAATTGAAAATGTTACGCTTGTACGACTGACATTTCAAATAGGTTACGTTTGTTGATCAAGTCCACCCACAATGCAATTTTTCTCTTTCAATTCCAAAAGCCTCGTGTTCCGAATTGAAGATGACAGCTTCATCATTTATTGTGACTATGATGTATGGTTGTTGATTTCAAAACGTAATTAAGGCAACGTAGAGTAGAGTAGAGTAGAGTAGAGTAGAGTAGAGTAGAGTAGAGTAGAGTAGAGTAGAGTAGAGTAGAGTAGAGTAGAGTAGAGTAGAGTAGCGGCGGCGGCAGCCTGGAGTGCTGCCATTCAATCAACAGCAACTAGGTCCAAATCATCTTTTGCTGTTTTGCTTTGTTTTTGCTATTTGAGGCAAGCTTTCCTTTTCTTGGCTGTGATTTGGAAAGAAACAGTTGACCAAGATGTAAATATGGCATATCACCATTTTTCCTCCCACACTCTAAATACATGCATGGTTGACGGTCAAAGTTTGAGCGCGAACGGCGGTTTGTCTGTTTGTGCCCTGCGATTGGCTGGCGACCGGTGCAGGGTGTTCCTCGCCTGCTGCCCAAAGACACATCCGCCCGCCACCCTGGTGGTGAGGATGAACATATCCCCATTATTTATGACCAACATTTTCAGTTATGGCATTATTGCTAAGAGTAAACAAAGCGATTGCGCCACTGTTTATCTGCTGAATTTCTATTTGTTTCGTTAGTTGTATGTACGTGTCCTGGTTTCTTCCACCCATCCCTGCAAAATCCTGCGTCTCTCCATCTTCTGACACTACTCAGCAGCAGCAGCAGCAGCAGCAGCAGCAGCAGCAGCAGCAGCAGCAGCAGCCGCCCGTGGTTTTTGTTCATCTTCCTGCTGCTGTCTTAAATAAAAGTGTGAGCCAAATCCTCCGTGGTGTTCTAATGGTGTGTGTAATGACAGACTCTGGCAAGGCGGCTCCCCCATTAGGGCACGTGAAGATGCATTGGTCTATTTTGGCTCAGCACAGTTTGCGCACGCGGCTTGGAGGAAGAGGTGCAGTGTGGCTGACGGCGCCTTGTTATGCCATTCCACTTGCCTCAGAAACACATGCAAGGGCTAAAGTGGCACTTGGTATGCAATCCACCCAATGGGCTGGAATAAATGAGCTCCCTCCAAGTGTCAGGCTTGCACCTTTGCCACAAAATAGGGCAAAGATGACGCATCCCATACTGCCGGGTACAAAAGAGGAGCTCTGCACACAATGGCCTATTTCATCCTCTTTTTAACAAGGCAATGCGTATTTGGAGCAGGACCATCCGTGTTCTCCAGGGCCTTGTTAAAAAAGATTGATCCGGCTCTGCGATCGGTGGAGCCGCCTTCTTTCCAGTATTGCGCATTTTGCGCACGATTGTGCACAATAGCTGACATTGATTTCCGAGCACCGTGATCAAAAGTTGCAACTTTGATCCTTTGCCTTTGAGTGTTCAATTTATTTCTTTGTGTGTGACTGTTTCTCTCTCATGTTGATAAGTGACTTTGGCAGCCGAGCAGAGAGAGACGCTGGCTGGCCGGCTGGCAGGCTGGCTGGCTGGCTGGCTGGTTGCTTGCGCTCCAAAAAGGAGAACAGGTGTCCTCTCGCATCTCCCGAGACTTTGTTGTTGGCGAAGCATTCTCTTCTGAATTGTCTTGTCTGTTCAAGGATGGCCGTTTACAGATTCACTCACCAATGTATCTCTATTGGAAAATGTGCAACTGAAGAAATGATCAGAAAATGAGAAAGGGAATGAACGGCTGTTGAAGAGAGACAAGACACGACACCCCCTTTCCCCAGAATACTACGTAGTGTCGTCTTAGCTAGTGTCACCTGTTCCTTAACCCGATTTTTATTTCTGTGATTTTTCCATAATGGGCCACTTTATATGTAAACACGCATATAGTAGTATGAAGAATCCGTTAGGTCAGTCGTGTTGTTGAGTGGATAACTGCACTCACTGAAAGATAAACATACTCACCGGGCACCTCTGAGTGGACCCAAGTGGACCTTGACAGAAGCGAGGCCCATCGTATAGAAATGCTACTTTGTGCAGAATGCTCTGCTCTGCTCTGCTCTGCTCTGCTCCACTCTGCCTGCTCATGCTCTTTCTATATTCACGTTATCAGTGAGACAGACACAGAGCCCGAGTGGTCGCTCACAAGATCCTTAACACGCTTCAGCTTTCATTCCAAGTATGAAATCGGTATTCTCCTCCAGCATTTTGAGTAGTACGTTTGTTTGTGTTTTGTCATCAGCCCCAGAGCAATATTGACTTAGTAGTTTTGGGCTTCATGCACTGAGATGGGAATCAAAATCCTTGTATGTGTGTCTTGTATTAGACACACCACTCACTCGCTTTCCCAACAAGACACCTCCAATGTTAACTGCGATGTGATTCATGAGTTCTGCTTGTGTGAAAATATTTCCTTAACTATGAATTTTCACATCTTTGCTGTGAATTTTCACGCAACTTTTTCATGGCGCTCTACTAATTGATGATTCATGTCAGTTGCTGCACAGAAATTGATAAAAAATTCAAACCATTGAAATTCTACAACTTCAAACACATTTGAACAAATCCAGTGATGCTCCATATTTGGTTACGTTGTCTCTTGATTTTTTTTTTTTTTTGAACAAAAATCATTTCTGTGCTTTGGTCAAGTTAGTTGTTGTCACGGGCAGTGACATACTTATTCCAAATTTGGGCTCTGTGGGCATTCTGGACTTATGATGATGGTGATGATGATGATGATGACGATGACGACGATGATGATGATGATGATGATGTGTTACTTGTGATTGGGCACGCTGGCAGCCTCTTGTGTTGTGGGCATATGGTCTGGCAGAGCCATGCTGGATGAGGACGCCCGTGTCAACAAAAGGGAAAGGAAAGGAAAGGAAAACGGGCGTTGGATGATTAAATGATGTCGATGAAGAAAAGAAAAAGAAAAGATAGGTTGATGCATACAGATGTACGGACGTATATGTAGAAAAAGGGTTGCATGTGGCAGTGCTGCCAATCCAGGGTCACCATGAAATGCACTTCTCCAAATGATTTCGAAGCTGCTATTTTCGGATGCTTACGCAAGTTGTTTTTTGCCCAATTCCGCAGCTGTCTTGTTTACGTGCGGCAAAAGCAGGGCAGCATTGAGTCGGGGGAATGAGAATGCAAATTTGACTTGGGCAGCATGACAGTCAAAATTGCATCAAAGGTACAAGAAAAGAGTTTCGCTTCATGGGAAAACAATCCATCTTTGTGGAAGCTTTCATTGCCTTTCTGCTACCTTGTCATTTCATTGAGCAACTTGTCGTGGCCGCCTTTGCTTTCTTTTCGATTTGGACTTTGGTTTGAGAACTTCTATTTGTTCGCCGTTGTTTTGGCTTCTTATTTCATTTTCCATCTGTGGCTTTATCTTGTTGACTTGTTTGTTCTTTTTGAAAACGCCTCGCCTCCCTTTCGGCCTCCTCCACTCCAGCAATACAGCATGTCAACCTGCAGCACATCGCGTTGGCATGGCCGAGCGAGCTTGATACCGTGCGAGCGCGTGCCACCTCGTCTCCACCCTCTGTCTCAGTAAGGTGCAGGCACGATGGCAGTGAAACGTCTGTCGACAGATTGATAGCTGGATAGAAGTCGTCAAGGGAGATGCAGAAGATGCACGTTGGCATGATTTTGTGTCCAAATAAAGTGGCCTCAACATGATGTTGGTGGGTTAACCCTGCTTCCCTCGTGCTTCCCTGGTGCTTCCCTCGCGCTTCCCTGGTGCTTCCCTCGTGCTTCCCTGGTGCTTCCCTCGCGCTTCCCTGGTGCTTCCCTCGCGCTTCCCTCGTGCTTCCCTCGCGCTTCCCTCGTGCTTCCCTGGCAAAGTCAGCAGGGACAGGCTCCAATACGCCCACAACTGTTGTAGCAGTACTGGATGGATGTAGAGTTCCTCGTCTTAGAAAATGCGTCACTTTCCCCCCCCCTTCCATGACGAAAACACAAAGTAGGTTGTAAAATGCTCATGAATGGTCGTTTTCTCCGCAGTGTTTGAAAGTGATGCTCATTTTCTGCTGATCCAATGTCTTTTCAAACTGCTGAATGGACTCTTCTGATGCGGGTGAGACTTCTTTTTGTTGCTAACCAGGTATGGCTGTGGAAAATGTGGCACCAGCGCATGGGTCCGGACTGAAATCTTTAGAGTCTGTCTCTGCAGTCGGTTATTGAACACGGACGAGCTACAACAATATCATTTGATCAAATACAAGAGCAGGATGAAATCTTCTGCTTTTAGAAAGAATAATGTTCACGTTTGACCAACGCTGTCTAGCGGGCGGGCGGGCGGGGGGCCCAGGGAGGTATTAACAACGTGTTCATTATCCTGCTTGTAATTTGAAACAGCTCTGTATCCCACTGAGAGAGAGAGAGAGAGAGCTCTTTCACATGAGAAGCATTCTTGGATACTGTCATGGATGGGATGGAGCAGGGCGACCAAATGCAGCTCGGACCAGCTTGGTTTATCGGAGGAACTCAAAAGACAGACTCGGCAAACTGACATGACTTAACCAAACGATAACACGCCTGACTGACTAAGCCAAACGGACTTGAAAACGACACGAACCAAAAGACATGAAGACGACAATGATCCGACGGGGCGTGAGGGAGGGGCAGACGGGACTTATATACACGACAGGTAACAAGAGGCAGGTGAGAAGAATCAAACTCGTCATGGGCGCACGGGAGGGGAGGGGAGGGGAGGGGCGAGCACACAGACAGACAGACAGACAGACAGAAACCATGACACCTAGTGGAACGGCTGGGGACGAGACGTGACAGATACAGACTGCCCAGAGCCTTTTGTGATACTGTGTCACTCACTCACTCTCTCACTCACTCTACTTGAAATGGTCAACAAACATCTGGGAGGCTTTTAACATGTCATCATGGATCTGTTGATGTTCAATTCTGCCAACACACACATCTCCTGTACATCCAAAGTAATTGGCACTCATTTGATTGAGGGATGCAAATACCATGATCTAATGTAACAATTTCCAGCAGCACTTGTAGATCACAGCCAGTATAAGAATACAATTGGGTGGGCAGCTGTGGTCTGATGGCTTCCTCTCGGGCCTCAACAAGCTTTTAACAGCCCGAGTGCTATCGTAGCAAAAAGATTTACCCGCTGTTCCATTAAATGGTTTACATTTAAAGTCGTGTCACAGCATGGATTGTGGAGGTGTGGCTGGCTGGCTGGCTGGCTGGCTGGCCGGCCGGCCCGCTGGCTGGCTGGCTGGCCGGCTGGCTGGCCGGCTGGCCCGCTGGCTGGCTGGCCTGCTGGCTGGCCGGCTGACTGGCTGGCTGGCGGGCTGGCTGGCTGCAAGCAAGCAAGCACAGCCCACAATATGTCAAAAGTAATTAGGCTGATGATAGTATTCCCTATTCTGCACAAAGATATGTGTTGTTACTTATAATGATGATTCTAATAAAGCCATGAAACACAAGACTACATTTGGTTCTCATTAGACCTAAACAATATTGCCTCATTTGTAAGCACACCTGAGCAGGCAGGTTGTAGAAAAAGCTCGGAATGGTGCATTTCTAATATTGGCTCAATTCTGTTTCGGACACCATCAGTCGGGAGAGATTGTCGCTCTCTGCTCGAACAGGATAAAAGGTACGAATGGATTTTTTGGTTGTTGTTGCCGCCGTACCGGTTTCAAGCCAAACACACTGAAGACCTTGGCGCTTACTGCTCTTCAGTCGTCAGATGCCATCGTGATGGTCCATTCCAATTCCTGGTATAGGTTGCATATTGTTGTTCTGCTGCTAAGCAAGCCCTGAATTCAAAGCCCTCTTTGACAATTGTAGTCCTATTTCCTATGTTTCAATGGCACCGTGAATCAATCTCCCATGAATTTTGTAGAGCAACAACAAAGAGCTGAGGAATGAATGGCCAAGGCGAATACCGAGAACTAAACGAATCCCAAAGCAGCTGCATTTTTGTCACGGAATATGTGTGTTGACAAGACACCAGTGAATGCACTGAAGCTACAAATTGGATGGTGACAATTGTTACTGTTTGAATAAGCTTTGCTCTGTGATTTCTGATAGTGGAATACATTCGGCGTGACAAGCATTTCGTTTCCCCAAATGACCTTCATTCTCCAAGGAGAGCTGGAAAAAAAAAATGCTGTAATTAGGCGAGCTCACTGACAAAAAAAAAAGAAACACCCAAAGTGAAGGGGGGTGGATAAAAGAGACGAGTGAAGTTGGGGAGGCTGTGAGGAGGAAGGGAGATAATGAGAGGCAGGGTGACAGCATGAACAAATGCACGAGCAGGAGGAATCAAGCGGCTTGTTTGCCTGCGGCCGGCCGCCGCCTCTCAGTGTGATGTCGTTCTCTCGCCGTGTTTTACTTCCAAAGGTTGGATGGATGTTGGGGGCTTGCTTGCGTGATGTACAACTTATGTATGTCACTTATTAATGCCGTTTAGAAGCAAATGGATTGCTTGCAAAATGCAAATAGCTTTTTATATGGACAAGGGCATACGGTGCATTTTGCTTGGATCATACGTACGGACGGATATGTATTGCTAATGGCCCTTTCTGTCCTTATTTGTTGTGTTCCAGATACAGTGATGGATACAAGGACAGCAACAGCTGAACTGGGCTGGATATCATTCCCTGCCAATGGAGTATGAGCATTTTTTTTCTTTCTTTGCCAGATGGATACGTGAGCATGAGTGCGCTCGCGTGCCGAACGAAGGCTGAATAGTTTGAATACACTTTAGAATGATCTAACATTGAGATGAAACAGGATTAACACGATTGCAATCATGCCAAAAGACAGATCCATGTCCTGAAAAAAAACAATACCAATAATCGTGTGGATGCCACGACAAATATAGCTGTTGATTCATCTTCAAACAATCAAATATTTCAATATGGTGGGGTCAGATGAAAATATAAAAAAGTGCTCAGTGACAACCTACAGGCACACGGCTTTTGAATTTCTACAATATGAAATCTTGGCGCTTCAGACCAGGGCTAGGGAACCACCAGAGGCAGGTTGTTGAGGCTGTTTTTTTTTTTCTCCAAATATATGAATAATAAATCCGTGCCGAATGGGGAGTCGGCGGGCGGCACGCTGGATCGCGGCCTCCCTGTGTGTTGCTGTTAATAGCTGCGCAACACGGTGCAGCGCCGAACAAGACAAACTATGCAGATGAAGAGAAGTCGCTTCAATCTAGAGCAAAGTCGCTAAGCATTTTTCTTCTCCCATCTGCCTGCTACCATTTTGCCTTCCATCCATCCATCCATCTGTCATCCATCCATCCATCTGTCATCCATCCATCCATCCATCCCTCCATCCCTCCATCCCTCCATCCATCCATCCATCCATCCATCCATCCATCCATCCATCCATCCATCCATCCATCCATCCATCCATCCATCCATCCATCCATCCATCCATCCATCCATCCCAGTGGGAGGAGGTGAGCGGCTACGACGAGAACCTCAACACCATCAGGACGTATCAAGTGTGCAATGTGTTTGAGCCCAGCCAGAACAACTGGCTCCTCACCACCTACATTGACAGAAGGGCGGCGCTGAGAATCTACGTGGAAATCCGCTTCACTGTACGAGACTGCGCCTCCATCCCCAGTGTCCTTGGCTCCTGCAAAGAGACGTTCAACCTCTACTATTTGGAAACAGACAGGGCCGTGTCAGAGGCCGTCCGAGGGGTGGAATATTGGGCCAATGCCCCCTTTCTCAAGGTAACGTAGTTCAAAGATTACGGCGGAGGGCCGGAAGCCTTCACCACACCACGGTGGCTTTTGAAGTGACGCTTCGCTTCGGAAGCCCTAACCCAGGCGGCTAAAAGATCGAGCAAATGACAACGCAAGTGCTCGTCGGATCTTACTGCTTTTTCTGCTTGTGTCTCCGGCTATAATAGGTGGACACCATCGCAGCAGATGAGAGTTTCTCCCAAGTGGATTTTGGCGGCAGGTTAATGAAGGTGAACACAGAAGTTCGGAGTTTTGGCCCACTGTCCAAAGGGAAAGGCTTCCATTTGGCTTTCCAGGATCTGGGAGCTTGTATGTCCCTTCTTGCTGTCCGAGTTTTC
This sequence comes from Syngnathus floridae, assembly GCF_059516105.1. NCBI lineage: Eukaryota > Metazoa > Chordata > Actinopteri > Syngnathiformes > Syngnathidae > Syngnathus > Syngnathus floridae. Next base: position 14,475,950 of record NC_142425.1, on the reverse strand, counting down.
TACAAAAAATGTCCCAGCGTCGTTCAGAACTTTGCTTACTTTCCAGAGGTACGGAACGGATCCAGTTGCTCTTTGGAATTGTCTTTGGTGACATCCTTTGGTGGACTGTGTTTTCTTCTTTTTATTTTATTTTTTTTAACGTGCAGACGCTGACCGGAGCAGAATCGACATCGCTTGTCATTGCTCGAGGAAGCTGCATCCCCAATGCAGAGGAAGTGGATGTGCCCATCAAGCTTTACTGTAACGGGGATGGCGAGTGGATGGTACCCATTGGCAGCTGTAGCTGTAAGGCGGGTTATGAACCAGACAATGACAACTTGTGCAGAGGTGACTCTTTCTTTTTATTTGATAGCTCCCAAATGTGCCTGGAAAAAATGGGAGGGGTCGATAGGGAGGGAGATAGGGAGGGCGGGCTTGTCAAAAGCAACTCCTTGTGCCTTTCTACACGCGTACTCGCTTGGTAAAGGTGATTCTAAAAAGGAAAGGGAAAGGGAAAGCATGTCAACTCCACACAAAGATGATATTTCCTCCCAGGTCTTCCGGCTTTGAAGCGGACGTGCTAACCGGTATACAAGCGCGCTAGCACCTACAGTATTATCTTGGAAGTCCCCGCTTGGTCCATTAAACATCATCAGTGATGCATGCGCCTCTCAAGGCTGGCGGAGAGCAGAGGAGAGTCATTTCAATATGAATGCTCTCCCCAAAATCCAGTTTTTCTGCTTATGAATGAATAATCACAAGCGCAGACAGATTCTCAGATGTATTTTTGCTAAAGGAAGTAACCCACCGCAGCGCACCGCAGCGCAGCGCAGCCTTGGCACCGAAATACTCTTCATCCTCTTGTGTTTCTCATTTGCACTGCCTTTTTATCTGCCCTCTTTCCCCATTTCCTCCTTCAAGTAGTTCCCCTCATTTCTCATTTTCTTTGGAGACTAATCCATTGTGTGTGT